>NW_024424119.1:18531657-18537245 GCF_017311325.1 Ursus maritimus
TAGGGATATTTCTTTGACTGAACAATTTTATTATTGATTGCCCTTCTATTGTTAATTGAAGGTCCCTTGAATTTGTGACGTTTCCTTGACACTAACCTAGGCTCCAGCTTTCTGCTACCCAGGTACCCCTCTCTGAAACAAGGGAGTAATCCCTTGTAAAGCTTGCTTTTCTAGTGTTCACCGTGTCTTACCATTTGTTACTGTCTTCTGGTCAACACTGTATAGTTTTAAGTTCACATATATTTAATTCATATTACTTTAAAGGGTAAGAATTATCTTCCCCATTTTATAGATTAACAAGTAGCATCTCAGAGTGGTTCATAAATTGATCTTCAGACTTCACATCTTTTTATTTCTCCAATTTTTTTTTTTTTTTTTTTTTTACCTAGGAGCCCAAAGATACCACTTCTTTATCCCAATTGGTAAATTTTCCTGTTCTCGGTCTAATTCCTAAAGGGAGAAGGATCTAGAATGAGTGTGCTCTCCTGCAGGGGTGTTGCATCCCTAACAGAGACTGCCCCCTTTGCTCATCACCCCTCCGCCCCCAGTTTTCATCTCACCAGCAGCACCCTTGAAGAACCAAATAGAACTCAAGAGCTACTCTGGTGCTTAGAGAAGCAGTGTGAAAATAAGGGATGGTTCCCCAGGAAGTCCCCAGGTAGCAAATACAAAAAATAACACCAGAAACTGTAAGTTAGAAGATGAAGGGATCCAAGGGGCCTCTGCTGTGGTCAGGTTGCTGCTAAAAGGCACATGGTAGTTAATTCTTTCTCGGGCCGGTGTTGATGAATCAAAGGGGAAGGTCATAGTCTGACTCAGATGGAAAGTATTTATGGAACAGATCATAAAACACTTGACAGACCCACACGGTACTGTCTTCAGCACTGAGTATGTTCCAGCCAGGACGTATCTAGAAGTCTCTTGGAATATTTCAAAGTAGTTCTCGGGGGTAGGTGGGGAGGGAATTCTTGAAGGTTCTTGTTTTCCCATCATTTGAATTTTGCTGATGTTTGTTTTTTAATTCATCTGGCAGTTGCACTATTTATAAATGTGCTGATTTACTGGTGAAGGCCAGGAGGCCAGGGAAGAGATCACACTCTGAACACAGGCAGAAAGAGGGCAGGTAGGGAGGGGTGGAGGGTAAGTCATGTTCCTGAGGGAAAGGAAAAGGGAAATGACCATTTATCGAGTGACTCCTCTGTACCGGGCCTGGGCTTAGGAGGTTTACATATATGCTCCGAAACATCAGTTCTCTGCTCTGCTTTGTCATTATAAGTGCCCGACTCCTCTGGGCGACTTCTTTGGAACTTAAACTTCAGAGATAAGCGAAAGGAGTTACCATCACCTCTTTCAATTTGTAAAGGTTGTAGAGAATAATAGCTATTTAGAGTAATAAATGTATTAATATTAAATAGTTAAAATAATGATTTTATTTGCAAAGGCTACAGAGAATTATTATTGCTTTAGCATAATGTGAAGCGAGTTGTGAGACCTGATTGCTGGCTCTGCTTAGTGTAACAGCAGTCGGAACTGGCCTTGGAAGTCTCCGTCCTGGTCTATGGAAACAGACACTTTCTCTTACCTCTAACCCAAAAGAGCTGTTTTTCAACCTTTTCTCCCTCCTCCTCTTTCTCTCCCATCCTCCTCCTTCACTTACTGCCCCCTTTAGATATCTGTGTCCTTAGGACAAAAGGTTCTTCAAGGGTGCTGCTGGTGAGATGAAAACTGGGGGGGTGGAGGGGTGATGAGCAAAGGGGGCAGTCTCTGTTATAGATGCAAAAAAATGAGACAAAAAATGTCTCTTTTGTCCTAATGCCTCCCCTGTCATGAATTTTGATACCATAGATCTGTTTATATACTGTGGCCCTTCATAAGCCATTGTAATATCTAAAATGTTCTCATATCCCATGAACCAGTTTTTGCCCCCTTAGGGGCAATAATGTCCCCACTGAGAATGCATGAGTTAGAGGATCCCTATTCTATGTTTTGAAAATACTTAATATCTGGAATTGAAAAGTCAATTTACTACTATTATAACTGAAGATACAGAGTCCTTCTGTGCCCATTGACACAAGATAAGACAGGAAGGGAGGAAGGGAGGGAGGGAGGAAGGAAGGAAGGAAGGAAGGGAAAGTAGGTTATGTAAGAGTCCCTGACTCCTTCTAAGCATTTTCACATCCATTATCCCATGTGCTCCTCCTGAGTCTGAAAGATAACTAATTCCATTTTGTGTTACATGTGAACTTGGAGAGCTTATGAATTTTTCCAAGGCCAAAACTAGGCATGCTCCTATCTTTTTCATTTCAAAACCCATGATGTTTCCATTCAGGTACCTGTCTGGTAGCCCAGGTTCTTGGCCATGGCAGCGTGTGGTCATAGCCAATACCTAGCTGTGATCAGAGCTAGGCCAGGCCCTACACCACAGCTGTTCCAGTGTTTGAAATTCTTGCTATGGGGAAGTAACCCTGAAATTGTAGAAAATATATTGCTCAAAATCGTAACCAAAACACTGAATAGTTACCCACCCATCCTATCCCACAAACTTGGAAAAACCACTGTTTTAATTTTTATCAGTTTCCTCCCTATCCTTCACCAACTGTAGCCATGACTTTTACCATGTTGCAATCAGAATTTTTTCTCATGTAGTATAAATATTTTTACCGGCCTCCTATACTATTTGCAATGATCTATTTCAATCCATTGGATGGTTATATCATAATTTATTAAAGCATTTTCCTATTTTGAGCATTTAGGTTTCTTCTGGTTGTTTATTATCATAAGTAACACCGTAACGAATGTCTTCAGGCACTTAGGTTTTTCTCTTCCTCTGGATCATTTCTTCAGGATAAATCCCTGGTGTGGTCAGCTTTATAGGGCCAGAGCAGACGGTCATTTCTAGGGCTCTTGAAAAATACTCCCAAGTTGTTCTCTAAAGGGTTCCTGTGTTATAATTACTCAAACTATAAATTAGAATTGTTATAAAGATTTGCAATTTTGATAGAGAAAAAGTATGACGTGGCTGCTAGCTTGTGTTTCTTTGATGGTTTGTGAAGTTGTGTATTATTCTAGAAGCCAAGGTCACTCTGTAAAGCTGCCTTTTGGGGCTGTTTGTGCTTCACCCGAAGCAAAAATCATGATCTAGGGGCACCTGGCTGGTACAATCGATAGAACATGTGACTCCTGATCTCAAGGTTTTGAGTTCAAACCCCATGCTGGGTGTAGAGCTTACTTAAAAATAAAATAAATCTTAGAAAAAAAATCATGATCTTTCTGGTTTCTCCCAGGTCTCCCTCCTCCAAGAGGTCTCATCCTCCTACCGAAAAGTCAGACCACTCTAAATTTGACCTGGCAACCAATATTTCCAAGCTCGGAAGATGACTTCTATGTTGAAGTGGAGAGAAGGTCTGTACAAATGAATAGTGACCAGCAGAATATCAAAGTGCCAGGCAACCTGACTTCAGTGCTGCTCAACAACTTACAGCCCAGGGAGCAGTACATAGTCCGAGCCAGAGTGAACACCAAGGCCCAGGGGGAATGGAGTGAAGATCTCATTGCTTGGACCCTTAGCGACAGTAAGTAACTCACGTGGCCCCAGGCTTGCCTGAATGACGTTTGGCTACTGCTGCTTGGACTTAGCTACCATCAAGTCAAGACTGTTTGCTAGATATCGTAAAAGGCAGTTAATTGTGAATGGAAGCTAATTAGTGCCCCATCCCAACACATTCAACCATTTAAATAACCTGTAATATATAAGAAAGCTCCATGTATTTGGATTTGCAATAGTTCATGCACGACTGTGCTAAATTCACGTTTCCTTGGTGTGGAGTTATTTATTAAGTAAATTAATAACACGAATAAGGTTTTCTAGGGTATGTTTAACTTGTTATAGGACAGGTTTCAGTTTCAGTTTTCTTCAGACCCACAGATGCTGGTTAATCAGATAGGTCTTTCCTAATCTTAAAGGCCAAATGACTCTGCTTGAAAAATCTTCATAGTAGATAATTCTTGGGGCTACAAAATATATTTGAGAGTAATAAAACCTCTTTTCTTTCAAAATATTCTGCAGTTAAGGATTTTTTTTCTATTTCAGATTGAAAATTAGTTGGAAGTTCTTGGGTTTCTTGGTAATATTGAAAGTTTTTCATCATTAAGCAAAGAGTTCTGTTTTGAATCACTGCATTAGAACTGTGTCTGCGTATTCTGGAGTCCTTGGAAAAATTAAATATGTCTTGGCCACACCGACTACCACTTAGGTTAGGATCATGGGGTCCCTTGCCACACTCGGTGTCTGAGGCTCTCTTCTGCAGCTGCATGTCCACTCGCTCAGTGCCAGGTGTAGAAACTGGCCTTGTGTTCCTCCAGCCACTCTCTTGTATCAGTGACATGTGCAAGTTTCACCTGCTTCGTCAGTATTCAGGGAGTCTTCATCATCTTTTTAAAAATTCTGTGAAATTTAAAAGTTACAGAATAGTGCAAAGAATAATACAACAAACACCCGCATTCCCACCACCCAGAATGAACAGCTGTTAATATTTTATCATATTTGTTTTCAGCCTTTTTCTTGATTTGTGGAAGTAAAAGCACAATACAGACAGATCACAAGCCCCTTGGTCTGTCATCCCTACTCTCATTCTATGGCCAGCTCCCCAGAGACAACCCAATTATGAATATGCTGTGTATCTTTCCATTCAAGGTTGAATCAGGTCAATATGTTAGATTCATCCACAAGTGCAAATATGCATACATACCATTTTTTCATCTTGATTTTTGGAGTAAACACTCTGATTTCTACCTTATCCATGTTCATTGTTTAGATCTGACATAATCTTTTTTAACTTCTGCGTAATATTCTATGTTATGACTATATCGTCTTATTTATCCATTCCCTTTGAGGTGGACATTTAGATTGTTTCCTCCTTCCCTTTTCCTTTTTCCTTTTCCCTCCCCTCCCCTCCCCTCCCTTGTAAACTATCCCAAACAAAAATGCAGTGACCATCCTTACACCTGTCTCCAGGAGCATAGGTGTGAGAGCTTTCCTAGGGAATATGTCCAGAAGTAGAACTGATAGGCAATGTTTCTCATTCAATGTGTCTGATGGCCAGGAGTATATGAGAGTACCATTTTCCCTACATCCATCTCTCTCTATATTCTTTCCCTACATCCATATCACTCGATACTGGAGATCTTTCTATTTTTCATAATCTCAAAGGTTAAAAATGGTGCCCCACCATTAATTTCAGTTTTCATTTTCTTGATAACTAGCAATGTTGGGTATCTTTTCTTGGGCATTTGGATTTCTGCTTTATGATGTATTTGTTGATACACTTTGCCCAATTTCTACTGGTTGTAACAGAATTTGATGTCTTAATTTAATGCAAGGATGAGGAAATATGTGATGGTATATGTGTTGCCGTTTTCCTGTCTTGTGCCATTTTGTCAAGTCTCCATGGAGTCTACTTCCAATTGATTGGAATTACCACCCGAGAAAACACATATTTGCCATTCTTGGTTTATGAGCTGACAGTAAGTATTTCTTAAAAGCATAATAATCTAAGAGATGGTAGTGTAACTTAAGTGATTTTTTTTTT
>NW_024424119.1:18537255-18544584 GCF_017311325.1 Ursus maritimus
CCTCTCCTCTCCTCTCCTCTCCTCCCCTCTCCTCTCCTCTCCTCTCCTTTCCTTTCCTCTCCTTTTGTAAACTATCCCAAACAAAAATGCAGTGACCATCCTTACACCTGTCTCCAGGAGCATAGGTGTGAGAGCTTTCCTAGGGAATATGTCCAGAAGTAGAACTGATAGGCAATGTTTCTCATTCAATGTGTCTGATGGCCAGGAGTATATGAGAGTACCATTTTCCCTACATCCATCTCTCTCTATATTCTTTCCCTACATCCATATCACTCGATACTGGAGATCTTTCTATTTTTCATAATCTCAAAGGTTAAAAATGGTGCCCCACCATTAATTTCAGTTTTCATTTTCTTGATAACTAGCAATGTTGGGTATCTTTTCTTGGGCATTTGGATTTCTGCTTTATGATGTATTTGTTGATACACTTTGCCCAATTTCTACTGGTTGTAACAGAATTTGATGTCTTAATTTAATGCAAGGATGAGGAAATATGTGATGGTATATGTGTTGCCGTTTTCCTGTCTTGTGCCATTTTGTCAAGTCTCCATGGAGTCTACTTCCAATTGATTGGAATTACCACCCGAGAAAACACATATTTGCCATTCTTGGTTTATGAGCTGACAGTAAGTATTTCTTAAAAGCATAATAATCTAAGAGATGGTAGTGTAACTTAAGTGATTTTTTTTTTAAATTTCTAGTTCTCCCTCCTCAACCAGAAAATATCAAGATTTCTAACATCACAGACTCCTCAGCCATGATCTCTTGGACAATCTTGGATGGCTATTCTATTTCTTCTATTATCATCCGTTATAAGGTTCAGGGCAAGGATGAAGACCAGCACATTGACGTGAAGATCAAGAATGCCACCATTACCCAGTATCAGCTCAAGGGTCTAGAGCCTGAAACAGCTTACCAGGTGGACATTTTTGCAGAGAACAACATAGGGTCAAGCAACCCAACCTTTTCTCATGAACTGATGACCCTTTCTAAATCTCAAGGTTGGTAGAGTGGGGTATTTACCTAGAATTATTTCTGGAGAGTATCAGAAAAGCCCCACTATCTTAAGATATTTACCTCATATGTATGTCATATGACATAATTCATTTGTCCAAATAGGCTTCACCATCTCTAGATAGGTTCTTAAAATGAAAATGCCCCTGGTAGGGATACCCCGTTGGTCCATTTTCTTTTAAGTCTTAGACTAAATTAGCCCATTTGGTCTGCAATGGAAGCTCTGAGGAATGTGAATTTGATTCCATGGAAAAAAGAATGTGGAACCTGCTTCAAGAAGGCAGGCCTGTGCGGGGGCTTCAGCTGGAGGCCCCAAGACTCAACTCCATTCTTTGGCAAATGAATTCCTTTTTTAGCTTGATGACACTACGCAATTCTAAGTTTTTTTTTGTTTTGGGCTTTTTGTTGTTGTTGTTTTTTCTTTTTGGATCCAAGTTACGGTGTCTCCACATCCACCACTAACCCCCACTCCAGTGAGAGTAAGCTTTTTGAAATAGATGGAGATCCCTCAGAGTGCTAAGCACACGATACCCAGTGTTCGTGACTGATAACACCAGTCGAATGTAGTCAAGTGAACAAGAGACCAGGGTAGGCGGGGCTGCGACTCCTGGAGCGCCTCCCCTTTGAAGTCTGTCTGCAATGGCACCTGCAGCCCTCTGCAACGTGCAAGGGAACGCGGAGTGACATTAGATGGGAGGTGTTGCAGATTTATAATCTGGGCTAGAGTTCATTTTTACGGAAAATCTTATAGTAGTAAATAAAAACTTGATTTTCGAGGGCTAACTAGGGCTTAAGAAATAAAATGAAACATGCTTTATTTTCAGGCTGATTCTTTGGAATATGTTTGGAATGTCCGAGGACTGATGAGTCTGCCAATTACAGAGAGTTGGAGCTTTCAGTTGACCCTTAATAAATGCATTGTTTTTACAATTATTGGTGTTTTAGTAAAATGTATACAGGCCCTAAATCCAAACTATACATAAATACAAACAGAAAAGTTAAAAACAAGACATAACAAATAACAAAATCCTCAGCATTCTGTTCCAGATGTGTCTTTATGCACCCTTGCTTAGAAAGAAGGAAAAAGAGATAATCAGAAAAGAATACTTGTAAGAAGGTAGGGTCGTGCTCTACATACTGTTTTTCAGAAAAATATATTTTATTTAATTTTATTTGAATTTAAATGAGGGAAAGAAATGGGTTAGAGCAGATTCTGTAATAGTTTATTTTGACTTGAGCCCTAAATTTAATGTTTTTTTCTCTTCTGTCTTCCCTCCTTCCCCTCCCCTTTTCCTTCATTCTTCCAATGGTATTCTTAGATTTTCTACATTAGCTTTTTAAACAAGGGGGAAAAAAGCAAAATATCTTATAGACTCTAAGCTCAGCATCTTAGATCTCAAGAGCTTTTCTACTTGGGGAAATTATGCAGGGAAGTTTAGCCACTTTCCCAAAGTCCTGTGTCTAGTTAGTCATTCTCACTGTTACTTGATAATGTGCTGCTGGTTGGGCCTCTACTTGGAAATAAAAGTGGGGCAAATGGTAATAACTAATAATTAGCACTTTTCCTTTTTTTTTTATAGGTCTTATAACAACCCTGTGGGTCAGACTTTTTTTCCATTGAGTTTCAGAACATATAAACAAGGAGCCCGAGGTCCCTTAGCAATTAGGTGGCAGAGCCAGGGCTGCCATTACATTTCCGTTATACCACGATGTCACCCATAGGTGGTCTTGGACTGTCTCTCCTAAACTAACCCTGCTGCTTCTCTCCTGTTCTGCGCAGCACCAGCGGACCTTGGAGGTGGGAAGATGCTGCTTATAGCCATCCTTGGTTCTGCGGGAATGACCTGCCTGACGGTGCTTTTGGCCTTCCTGATCATGTTGCAATTGAAGAGGGCAAATGTCCAAAGGAGAATGGCCCAAGCTTTCCAAAACGTGGTAGTGCCTTCTCTTCCTACTAGCTAATAAGTAAAAGTCTGCATATATGCCAAATCTTCACTTTAAAGACATGGACCAGGAAGGATGCCTGGGTGTCTCAGTTGGCTGAACGTCCGACTCTTGATTTCAGCTCAGGTCCTGATCTCAGGGTCGTGAGTTCAAGCCCCACATTGGGTTCCATGCTGGGTGTGGAGCCTACTTTAAAAAAAAAAAATGTGGACCAGGAAATGTACTTGTAAAGCAGATATTTCCCTTAGTCAGGTCTTATCTTCTCTTTCACTTCCATTATGAAATGGGAGATAAACAACATGATTATATAATCTGTTGTCCAATCCTGAATGCTTTTGAGAGTGAAAATTGCTCTTAATAATTATCTAAGAATCCAGGGTTAAAACAGAACTATTGCTCTGCCACAATGAGATGTATGGTCATTCTAGTGATAAGTCAGCAAGGAGACCAATCTTGCAATATAAACAATTGAATGCTGTTGCTAAGGAAGGACATGGGTATAACCAGACCTCAGTGTGATGGGTAATGATGTATTACGCTAGGCAAGTTTTCCCCACATTTCCTATTTCCGGTTCCCATTTTCTATTTCTTACCTCCCACAGTCTTATTACCCCTCATATATATGTGTAACATATATGAATTTTATGTACATGTGTGTCTCTCCATTCCTTTGTGCCCATCAGTCTGTCATCATAGTTCTTAATACCTGGCACTGCCTCATTCTTTCATCTAGAAATTTTGACTAATAACCAAGGTTTACAAAATCATACCTGACCAGTATACACCCCGAGTCCTTTGGTATGCTGTAGCCTGAACGTTTCTCTAGTTAGTGGTTTCAAGCTCTGTAAGATGAATTCGTACCCAACTTTATCAATTCCGTGTATAGAACATTGAGGACAGTTACACAGTCCAGATGAGGTGCACTTCATATCCACAAATCCCTGAGAGTCCCCACCTTGGAGGACAAGGGGAGCTTTGTTATCTGACTCCATGCCGGAGCTGGCTCAACGCAGGCTGTCACTGGAAAGGAAAGACCAGCAAGGGGGCTGGGAGTGCTGGAGCTTTGTCATGGTATGTCAGCAGCCTCTCAAACTCAGCAGAACAGGTGATGCTATGTTGGGCTTTACTCTAAGCCTCTGTCATGCTGGGGCCAGAGTCTGCTCCAGAGTGGGCTTGAGAGGGTCTAAGGTTTAGGATAAGTCAGAGAGAGTGAGTCAAGAATAGACCAAGACAATGCAAGGAAAGCTCTTATGGAGGCACGGCCTGTTACTGCCCCCGACAGGATCTCTGAGTTCTTTTCCAAACCAGAACTGAGCACCTGCTCGTTCCGCAGCTCAGCAGAAACTCAAGTGTGACTAACTCGGGGTCGTGCCATCCTGTGGCATACTTACTGTTACTGCCCTCTGTCTTGCACTCTGCAGACATTGCTGATCGATTGGAGCGTGCCTTTCACCTGAGACCTAGAATTACCTCATGCAGCCCTGTAGACAGCCTGTTAGATGAAACCTATTTCCATCTGCATTCTAGAATTAGATAGACAATTTCTTGTTTTACTGGTATGTATATAAGCCAGGAGTATTTATGCACGTTAGAATTATGAAAAATCCTGACACAAAACCCTGAAAAAATTATTTCTCCAGAGGGAAGAACCAGCTGTGCAGTTCAACTCAGGAACTCTGGCCCTGAACAGGAAGGCCAAAAACAACCCGGATCCTACAATTTATCCAGTGCTTGACTGGAATGACATCAAATTTCAAGATGTGATCGGGGAGGGTAATTTTGGCCAGGTTCTTAAGGCGCGCATCAAGAAGGATGGGTTACGGATGGACGCTGCCATCAAGAGGATGAAAGGTCAGTGCTTGAGATCAAGTCAGCATTTCACTAGGGTGGGGAGAAAACTTGACTTCCTGTCCAATCTTTCCGCTATGGTCTTACATTATTTAAACAAAAAGTTGGCATGATGTCAAATACAGCTGTTCTGTGCAGCGGCAGGTGATAGTTCCTTTGAGGTCAGCCAGTGATAGGATCAGGACACAAATACGAAGGCATGAGCTGTTTAAATGCCACTGTCTTGACTCGTTGGGATGTGAGAATACAGATTCTCTGTCACACACTGCTAACTTTAGGGGAGCGCTGCTGTTTCTCTTGATGCGATGGTTCTCAAAATTGAGCGTGTATCAGAATCACCTGGAAGCCTTGTTAAAAACAGACTGCTGGGGTCCACCCGGGTTTCTGATTCAGCCAGTCTGGGGCAGGACCAGAGGATGTGCATTTCTAATTAGTTCACAGGTGATGCTGATGCTGAGGGTTTGGAGACCACACTTTGCAAAACACTGTCTTCATGGATTATCTGCATCAAAGCTCCTGGAGACGTTGTTAGAAATGCATCTCCTTGGCTTCTCCCACTGTCAAGTCCAGTGTGTGTGAATTTCTGGGGTGACATGTGAGAATCTGTGTTAACAGGTGTGTTCTGTGATTCTTCTGTACACTCAAGTTTGGAAACTACTGATCTAAGGTCAGAACAACTCAGTCTTTTCCAGTTGTGTTCATCTCAGGACTGCTTGGTGCCTGCCCACTTACCAAGATGGCTAGTAAACATCTTCTGAGAGAGCAGAACGACTAGTTCTCTGGCGGTCCGAGCTGTGTTCTCTTCTGTGTGAAGGAGCAGTTGATGCGTGGCTTCACTGTGAAGCCACGGTGTTGCTTGTACGGCATCTGGGCTTGGAAAGCCGTGTGTCAGAGCAGGGAATGTCACTAACTACTGTTGTTGGTTGGCCTCACAGAGCGGGCTCTCTAAGGTTGCTGATAGGTTTTCCTTTTTGATGGCAATATTGAGCCTAAAGTTGGAATTAACCCCAAATCTCCTTAAATCATTCTTGACAAAAAGAAAATAAAATTGTGTCTGTACTTAGAGATAGTATGTTTGAAACACACACACACACACGAACACGTACAATCTTGCTTACTTTTCCAGAAATCTTTTTTCTGTTTTGCTACATTAGTCATGGGGAGTTTTGGGGAACAGTAAGGATAGTATGAGGGAAAAGGTGTAGAATCTTGTAAAGCTGGGGCTTTTAAAATTTGGCCTGAGCCTGATTGTCTCATGCCCATGTGAAGAGGTAAAATATCTTAAATGGGGCATCAGGGCGGAGACTGTCTGATGGGAGAGTGATGCACTCAAAGGAGGACAATTACCGAAGTAGGGAGACAACCTCATTATAAAGAGCTTCATTTTAAAAATGCTCTCAAGGCACTGACCCTCAGGCTTCTTGTGGTATGAACAGGGTCTCTGACCTGAGATTGCCTACTAGCTAGTTTTATGGGTACCCTTAGCCCATATGAAACATTCCTGTAATTTCCAAGCACATTCAGGCATGCACAGGGCTACCAGCACCCAACTGTCCCCTTCTCCCACCTTTCCTACGCAATGTTATTTTTCAAAAAACAGTAAGAGCACTCTGTCACTGATCAAAGCTGATCAGTTTGTGCATCAACCAGAGAGAGCCTTCCCTTCGGCCTGGTTGGTACCTGGCTGTTCTTCCTCTGATCCAAGTGCTAATGGAGAGGCAGGATGAAAAGAATAGAAACAAGCACAATTCAGTTTCCTGACCACCAAGCACTTCTATAAAAATGCCGTTGGATTTGAGTTTATATCTTAGCAGGACTGATTTGTGGGAAAGCAAGTTAAAATTATTGTAAGAAAGGAAGGTGTGTGCATTCCTTGTGTTGTTGCTCTAAAACTCTGGTTCTCTTGCTCAGCATATTAGTTGCTGGACAGCGGCTTCCGCTAGAATAGCTAGAGTCTTAAGTGGAGGCTGCTCCATCGCTACCAGCTCATTTCACGGGGTATTTGAGAGTTTAAACAAGGAAAAGTTTAAAGCAGTGGTTCTCAACCAGCGGTGGTTTTGCCCCTTGGGGGGACATTCAGCAGTGTCTGGATACATGTTTGGTTGGGCTGCTGGTATCTAGTAGGAGAAGCCAGAGATGCTATTGAATGTCTTAACGTGTGCAGAATAGCTCCCAACAACAAAGAAGTATTAGCCCGAAGTGTCACCAGTACCAAGTACCCTCTGTAGAGTAATCTCTGATTTCTGTACAGTTTTCCAGACCTGATGGTGACTCAGTGCCTCTGAAGGTCCTCTGAAGGGAGGAGAGGACAGTTATTTCTAAAGAGGTCTAACAGAGAGGGATCACAACTCTTGACTTTCTTCCCAGAATATGCCTCCAAAGATGACCACAGGGACTTCGCTGGGGAACTGGAGGTTCTCTGTAAACTTGGCCACCACCCAAACATCATCAATCTCTTGGGAGCGTGTGAACATCGTGGTAATATGCTCTTTTCCTATCTTTCCTGCCAGATTTTTTTTTTTT
>NW_024424119.1:18544594-18785699 GCF_017311325.1 Ursus maritimus
TTTTTTTTTTTTGAAACGGCACATTCCATGTTAAAATCAGTAAAGATAATAATCTTAAGAATGTTCCCCATTTTTTTTAAGTTGCAGTTTCAATCCGAATGTCTAGTCCCATTTATAAATTGTGCTGAGGTTTGGCATCTTTTTGGAGGTAGGCCCCGAGGTTGGATCGTTGGCCTCTGATGTAGTTCACCATTCCTGCTCAAAGGTACCCACGGTTGCTGCACACTCCCATCCTTGCTGATCCAGAAGTTTCCTCAGCTACAATTGCTTAGGAAGATTGGGGGAGCCTTCAGCACCAGGAAGAGAGAAGTGCATTGGCTCTTCTTAATTGCCTACCTTTTGCCCTCTAAACCCAAGACACTGATACTTTGAATGTTAAATCCTCGAATGCCAACAATCACCTGCAATGTGAAAGCACTGGTGATGGTTAGGATAAAATAATAACAATAATAAGCTTATATCTGATTGAGCTTTATTTTTTCCCAAACCATTACTGGTACAATTACGGTGGAGATTTACAACTATCCTATGTCGCACATACGCTTGAAGTTCAACTTCTGTTATTAATGCAGATATTATCGAGTACTTCTGTGAGTTGACTTCTGCATGCTGTCTGGGCGTATGTTCTGCAGCCACACTTACACTTAATTTCTCATGGAAAAGTTCGCTCCCGCAAAAAAGCTCCACACAGCAATTATTTACAAACTTGACAACCTCTTGTTGACTTTGCAGCACAAACAGCAACAATAGAAAAGAGACTACTTCCTTTTCCTCAATTTATTAAACTAAAAATACTGGGGCTTCAAACAATATATCATTCTGTGATCCAATAAGGGTATAATTCTGAAAGCCAGATCATGTCCCTTAGGTTAAATAATGAAGTAATGACATTTATTTTTGAGCTATTTCCTGAAAAGAGTAATCAGCATGGAACAGCAATAAATGAAAGCTAAAAAAAAAAAAAAAAGAGAGTAACCACCACCAACAGAAAACTATCTATCTTTTAAATTTTTACCCTGTCATCATCTTAGCACATAATTGGTTGGCTCTTAAAGTTTATAGTTCAGTAAGGAATTGAGAAAGCATCGAGGTGTATCTTGCCTTACAGTACAGTGCTAGAATTTTTTTTTTTTTGCCCAGAATTTCAATGTCTTAGAATGTGTTTGAAGTTCAAAATCATTTGACATTTTAATTTTAAAAAACGGTATACCAAAAAAAATTTACCTTTAAAAGACAGTATAACCACTCTACCTTTCATTGATCCTAGAGATCAATGTTTTTATGAAAGATTAATTTTATTTTAAAAAAGAAGAAAATCTGGAATAAAACCAAGACAATGGACCATAATTTCTTCAAGCACCTGTTGCTTTGTTCTTCTAAAAGTTTGAGTTTTCTGATTTCTCTAAGCAAAACGCAATCTCTGACATTAGACTCTGCTCACCAGTGACCTAATCAGCAATAGAGTGACTTAGTATGAGTTTTTGGGAAGGAGTAGAAGCAGGAGAGAGAAAGTTGCCTGGTGGCAGTCCTTCTGCCATGAATACGGAATCTTTTTTATTCTTCTTTTTAAAAAAATAATCTCAAGAAAAGCTAGAGACAGACTGGAATAATATGCTTGACTCATATTAGTTCTCAATGAATATTGAATAAAAATAAAAGGTGATGTGGACCAGCTATCCTAGATCTTCTGGAGGCAAACGTATTGATTTCATTCTACTCTTCTTACTGAGTAGGTGAAAGCATTCAGGAAGTCTCCATGTTAGTCCACATGTGGCAGGACAGAGGGGAGTGGGAAAGAGGGGACCCTGGCTTCAAGCATGGTGCCCTTTAAGCATGGCAGGAGCATGGAACTTCTCTTCCTCCTGTTGCCAGTGTTCCCAAGGTTGGTACCGCTAGACATGTTGCTTTTAGATATTGAGTTTTATAAGCAGTTCCCAGGACCATAGCACATCTCAGAAATTTCACAGCTGTTGAGGGCCACTGAGAAGGTAGTATCTCTCCCTTTCCCCACAGGCTACCTGTACCTGGCCATCGAATACGCCCCCCATGGAAACCTCCTGGACTTCCTGCGCAAGAGCCGAGTGCTGGAGACCGACCCGGCATTCGCCATCGCCAACAGCACCGCCTCCACACTGTCCTCCCAGCAGCTCCTCCATTTCGCAGCAGACGTGGCCCGCGGTATGGACTACTTGAGCCAGAAACAGGTTTGTTGTGAGGACCTTGCTTTGGACATTTTTCCTTTGAAATTCTCTCCAGAATCAGAGTTGAGTTGAATTTCTACATTTTTCAAGTCCTCCTCCCCAGTATTTCCCCTTACAGTCTCCCTACTTTTTATCTCTTTGTTACTGTTCTATTTATATAGAAGTTAAAGCCGAACCCTTTAAAGGGTTGAATCTCAGCATAATGCGTTTGGTGAGCTGCCGTGACCCATCTTAGCCTCATCTGGGTCCCAATGATGCACCGTAGCAGAGGACTTATGGCAACAGGAAGGTTTAGTGACTGGGTTTCTTTTTTCTTTCTTTTTCTTTCTTTCTTTCTTTCTTTCTTTCTTTCTTTCTTTCTTTCTTTCTTTCTTTCTTTCTTTCTTTTTCTTTTTCTTTTTTTTTCTTTTCCTTTTCTTTTTTCTTTTCTTTCCCCCCTCCCCTCTCCTCCCCTCCCCTCTCCTCTCTTTTCTTTTCCCCCTGAAATGCTTCTCCCAAGACATGGCGGGTCTTTGGGCAGAATCCACTGAGGATTTTGGAGAGGAACTTAAAGGGAATTGGATTCCTCTCTTGTCTGTTTCCCAAGGTTCTTGCCCCAGTGGCTTTGTGTCAGTAGAATGAAGTGAACAAGCAAAACTGTGGAAAATACATGATTTTTTTTTTAAATTTCAGTTTATTCACAGGGATCTGGCTGCCAGGAACATTTTAGTTGGTGAAAACTATGTAGCCAAAATAGCAGATTTTGGACTATCCCGAGGTCAAGAAGTATATGTGAAAAAGACGATGGTAAGTTTGGAGAGACACCAAGAACATACTCTCCAGCCCTTCCCCCCCCCCCCCCCACCATGGCCTTTCTCTTGGAATGCCACTGTTCTCTTGTGACTCAGGCATCTGGCTGTGTACCCCAGGAGATAATGCCCTGGCCCAACAAACATCCTTTCAGAGTTTTGACTCCTGAAATGACTGAGGGCTCCACATTGACCAGTGGAAAAGCCACTGTGGCCTGTGGCCAAGGGATGGGACACACAGGCCTCGTGGTGCAGGGACTCTGCTCTGCATCCAGTCCGGACCCCTATATGTCTCACCCAGAAACCTCGGAGGAGCTCCCTCCATCCCCTTTCATGCACAGCAAGCACAGGAGGGGCAGGAAAGACATTTAACATACTTTCCAAATATAAAGGAAATCCGTTAATGAGGTTCCTCAATCACAAGGAGGTCCTGGAGAGAAATTCGTAACTTCTTAAGCCCACAGAAGATGTCCCTTTTCACCAAAAGTTCTCCACTGTCTCTCCAAGCCCACCTCCGATCCACATTCACCCGATGATACCTCCTCTCCCAAACAGTGATACTTAATCTTCAAGTACAAGATCCCAGGAGAACTTCACCATAAAGAGAACTTCATCATAAAGCCCCAGAATCACCCCTTCCAGGGACATGAGAGCTGTGACAACATGGCGCTGCCCTGTGCTTTCCCTGCATGGGCGGGCAGGTGCAGGGCCTTGGGGCTGACCCATCCTGTAGTCATCACATGTGTTTGGTGGCTCTACCCTAGTGGCATGGCTCCCCCTTTCCTAGGTCTGATGGACATGCTTTCCTGGGACTATTGCAGTTTTCACATGGTCCCTTTATGTTCGTGGGTAACAAAGTGCCTCAGCCAGGCTCGGGCTTCTGTATTTATCCCCTTATTCAGGATTTGTTAGTTTGTTTTTTCCCCCCAATACACTTATTTTAGTTACTGACAAGATAAACAATATTCAAGAATGTTTCGAAAAGGAAATGACCCTAGTTCACCCCCTTGACACATTTTTCCTTTTTTACTTACTGCCTTCCACAAACCTACATATTTTTATACAATAACTAGCCCAGTGAACATAACCACTTTGGATCTTTCCAGTCCTTTTTTGGATAAGGGTTCGAAGTGGGGCCGCTTTGGCCCTTAGAGACCATCACACACATCCAGTGGGGCCCCAGATGCTTATCAATGTCAATGCTTTCAGAAGCCGTAGGCGACTCCCTGAGGGTTGGCTTCCACGTATACTTTCTTCTCTAAGCCTTTCTGAACTTGCCTGACCCGAAGCAGGCACTGTTTCTCCGTGGAGGGGAGTCTTAAAGAAGCAGGACGCACCACTGATCCGTTACTCCCCGCTTCTCCTGAGCCACCTGAAGCTTGCAGTCTTCTTCACAGAGCCCCTTTCCTTGCTTCTCTCTGGTGTTTGGGGGCTGCAGTGCTCTGGGTGACGGGGGGGAAGCACTGACACAGTTTAGACCACGACCTACACATTTTATGTGGATGCTGTCCTCAGATCCCCAAGGAGAATGCTGGTTTGCTTAGCATTTCATAGGGCGCAGGGATTTCTGCAGTCTTGGAGAGCTTAGGAGAAATGCTTAGAGGGGCAGAGCACTTAGATGGGTCAGAGCTTGATTCTGTCTGCTAGCAGCCGGGTGAAGTGTTGTGGCAGCACGGGGTCTGGGAGGAAGGACACAGGGCGTCCAAGGTGGGGGAAAGGTGAGGGAACCAAGAGCAGCAAGCTCCCTGCAAGAAGGCTGCAGTGTGGTGAGGTACCACCAGAGGGCAGAGTGGCTACCTTCTCTGGCCTGTTTAAATCCACGATTTTCTACTCTCACTGCACTTTAGAATCGTCTGGGAAGCTTTTAAAAAAGTACAGATGCTGAGTCCTACAGCTGAGATACTATGATTCAGTCGTTCTGGGGTGGGACTCCTACATCAGCCTCTGTTCGTTTTTTAAGTCCCTCAGGTGATGCTAATATTGGAAGTGTTGCAAACTAATGTACGAAGTGATTTGGGGCTTTATCATTGATCTAGCCCCTCATCATAGATTTATTTATGACTACAGTATTTCATGCTTGTGCTAGGTTTTGGGGTAACATAAGTGGAGACAGCCTCCACTTTCAAGGAGTTCGGACACACAATGAACAATTGTTAACAGTTGATGAGTGCTGAGGGCCAGGAGAGCACAGGGGAGGAATACACACTGAACTGAGCCTGTGGGCAGTCAGGAGGGCTCCCTGGAGGAGGCCAGCTCCTGGGTTTTACAAATGTTAAATAGATATTGGAGATACCTATTTAATCTATTTAATTCAGGAATGAATTGGATGACCAGGAGGGGACAGTATATATAAAAACCTAGAGCCAAACATTTGGGGGCTCAAGCAATGCATTGTGGCTGGAGTGTATGCAGAGAAGAGGGAGAGTTAAAATTCAAGGTGGGAGGTGGAAGGGGTTATAAGGTCTTCTTGAAGATTCTTGAATTTCAGCTAAAAAATTTTGGATTCAGTTAAGGACTTGAGATCTTAGGACAATAAAGGACATTGAAGAACTTTAAGAAAAGGAACCATGGGGCTGGATTTGCCGTTTCAAGTGATCAGTCTGGCTGTAATGAGGAGGACTGATCCTTAGGGAGTGAAACTCTGAAGCAGGAAGATCAGTTAAGAGGCTGTCCTCAGCTAAGAGGCGATGGTGGCCTGAACCTCGCTGAGAGAACATGGGGGACAGGTGGAAGTGGACAGATCCAAAAGAAGTCAAATGAGAAAAATAATGTGAACATGGAAGTCAGTAATTGGGAGGCATGAGGTCAGAAGCTAGCGGGTACAGAAAAGCAAAGACAAGACAGAAAATGTCGGTGACTCTTTCCATTCCTGTGGCGGGCAGGCAGCAGGTAGGTAGCAGGTGGGCGGTGGGGAGGGGTGAGCACGGAGTGGAGGGAGGCATGATGTTGAGGATACACTGACGATGCAGGCGGGAGAAGGGATAGTTTTATAATTGAAGCTTCTGTACTAATCGGGACTTGAGATCAGAAAGAGCTTCAGGATATCACTACTTGCCAAAGACCTAGGAGACCAGGACATGTTCAGTAGTTTTGGGGTCCAGGGACTCCTTGAGGTAAGCAGGGCTGGCACTTTGTGCATGTCTTTGAATTTGAGAACACTCTTGCTTGCGGCACATACCCGAACAGCAACTCCTGATTCTGCCGGACGTTACGTCTGGAGAATTCCAAGTAGAGTTCCCTGTGGGCTTGAGTGAAGCGGAGCTCCAGGCACGCTGTGCGCCTCGGGCAGGGTCCCTGTCTCGCCTAAGTGGCATCTCCCTTTGTTCTCTCCAGGGAAGGCTCCCGGTGCGCTGGATGGCAATCGAGTCACTAAATTACAGTGTGTATACAACCAACAGTGACGTGTGAGTAAGCCTTTTGAGGGATTTTTTTTCCCAGAAAAATAAGCATTTGACAGAGGTCTTAGAAGCAGGAATATAATATCCCTCTTGAATAAAGCTAGTCAATAAGCCCAGGAAATAAATCCATGGTCTACAAAATGAAGCCTCAGAGTAGACCGTTTTCACGGTGTAAGATCCCTGGGTGGCAGGCTGTGGGCTTCCTTCCGCCTGTCAAGGAGAAGTGGTGAATTCTCAATCTTCAGGGGAGCAAGGGGGATATGGGGCTTCCTGTGGCCTCCGCGTCCCAGACTGACCTCAGCACAACGCGCCAGAGTGCGGAGGCAGCCCAGAATAGCTACTGGGGTCAGAGGTGGCAGGGACAGAAGGCAGGCCAGATCAAGAGAGCATCTCTGCTCACAGCCTGCAGGGACAAGTCTCCGGCTGCTGGTGGAAGGGAGGGTTGGGAGTGAGACTTAGGCCAGATGGCCCACACCTTTACCGACAGGAGGAAAAACTGAGGTCTCGAGGGTTGAGGTGACTTGTCCAGGGAGTTTAGCTTCTGCCTGGGGAAGGGCAGGGGACTGGCGAGTTCTGTGTCCTCACTGCGTGCAACGTGCACCTGCTGTCCCCGGCACCATCTCGTGTTCTCCGCCTAAAGCGAGTGGGGGCTCTAACACGGTTTCCCTGTTAGAATCCTTCCATTGGCCTGAGAGGAGATGAACGCATGCAGCATACAGGGCCCTGTCCTAGGGAGTGCACACATTTAACGTTTCCTCCTCTGGCAAAGCGTCAGTCACCCTGGCCAACTTGTTTGCTGATTATTGGTTTCCCTGTTGTCTCCCCTGCAGATGGTCCTACGGAGTGTTACTATGGGAGATCGTTAGCTTAGGTGAGTATCCATGTTTATCTATCAGGTGAGACTTCAGGTGACGAGAGTGCCCCCCCGCACCCCGTAACTCCACGGGTGCCATTTTTATGTATGTCCATGGCACCACCAGATGGGACTGGGAAATAGAACTTATAGGTTTCTGTGTCTGAGTGTCCTTGTTCCCATGTTTCTGTTAGGAGAGCCCTGTATCTAAAGTCCTACTGACAACCTGGTGGCTGTGAGCTTCATTAGAGGTTGTCTGTGTGCAGAGATGTCACAGAACTATTGCAAGTTTGCTTCTACGGCTTGAAGATGCTACATTACACAGCCATGAAAGTCCTTTCTGAAGGCCATTTAATAGCGTGTGGAAACATGCATACCAAAATCCAGAAAGTTCCTTATGCTAGGATCCCAGTTTTATAAATACTACACTTGAAAAACCTGGAAGGACTACACAGCAGAGTAATACACACTATTGCTTGCTTCTTACTTTTTTGTATTTTCCAAGTTTTCTATAATGAACATGTTTTATAATTAAGATTGGGCAGTAACTATCATAGATGAAACAGGAAGTAGATGAGCTAACTGCAGCTTCCCAAGTAGGGAAAAGATACATCTCACTGGGACACCGGACGGGTTGTACAGGCTGATTGAGGGAAGAGAAACAGCACTGTGAATAAGGAGCCCTGTGCTGGGTCTTTCCACTGAGGGGATGGCCGCACTGCAGTGCGGTCGTGGCGTACGTGCAGCTGTGCTGTGGGGTGGGTTTGCTCGGAGAGGAAGGTCAGGCTGGGTGGGCACCCACGCTTGACACACCCTTTCTCGCAGTCTCTCGGCTTGAGAGGCTCGGGCAGGAGACATTGCGTTCCACACTAGCGGGGGCTTAGGGCAACATGGTTTTCTGTCTTCCAGGTGGCACCCCCTACTGCGGGATGACATGTGCGGAACTGTACGAGAAGCTGCCCCAGGGCTACAGACTGGAGAAGCCCTTAAACTGTGATGACGAGGTGTAAGTCACCCTAGGGCCATTTCATCTTGACCTTTCCCTTGTGTTTCTTGAACAGACGGACTCAGATGGAGGGGTTACCTGATTCACACACACATCGTGATCCCAAATAGCCAAAATAAGGGGTGAGGGGTTCCTTAAACTAAGACCGTTCTACAGTGGGCAGGGAGTTAAGCGCTTTATCGGCGTAGAAATCCAGGAGGAACGCAAGGCGATGGTATCAGGGAGGTGGAAATGAGGAAAGGCAGCAAATGCAGAAAGGATCCGAAATAAATTCATGAACAAATGTATGAAACCTTGAGGCTAACTTTGGGGATAGAGATTTCAGAGCTGTGACATTAGGAAGATGGATCTTCTTTTGTCACAGAATCTTGATTCTGCAAGGATAATTTTCCAGGAGTAAGAATAATTCCCCAGGGAAGAATGGTTAGCTTTTGTGCACCCACCGTTCCCAGAATGACCTGACGTAGCTGCTGTCTGATGGCACGATGTGCAAGGGCAAGGCTCTGGGTTCAGCAAAGAATGTGTTGTCCTCACGGAGCCACTTCTAAGTGTGCTATTAATTAGGTCACTGGTACAAAAGGCATGAACCTGGACCCTGCTAGGTTGCTGGCCTTCGGGGCACAGAAGGCTCCCCTAAGGCATTGGTTCCCAATGTGAAATTCAGAGCCCCACCCCCAGACGTTGCTTCTGTAGGTCTAGGGTGGGTCCCTGGAATCTGCATTTTAATAATGCAAGTGGTCTGACCCCACGTGAAGGAGTACTGTCGGTACAGACCGGTGCTTCCCAGACTATGGTCCTGGGCCAGGCAAGATGCAAACAGATGATACAAGAGGGAAGGAGCTCTGTGGTCACCTATGTGGGGCAAGTGGGGCAAGTCAGGTTGCACAGGTTTTTTGTTTGTAAAGGCAAGACTTCTCAAGCTTTACTCTGCTAATCCCTGAGAGGAAGGTGCAATAGGTGGCATCTTGCAAATTAGAGCATGGAGCCTTTTTTTAAAAAAATGAATTACTACCATTTTGAGAGATGTAGTATTCCAAGGGAGACGCTGCCCTAGACACACGAGTCCGTTCTTTCCAGATCATCAGAAGAGCTGAGATCAAGATCCCGGAGGAACGGTACTCAGGATAGGCACTAGTTTTACTGACAGAAGAAAGGGGGAACGTGTGGAGGAAGGGGGGAGGCCAGCTAGAAACTTGCTGCTCTTTTGTGCTGCTGGTTAAGCGGAGATGCCCATGTGTGAAATGGCTGCATTCTCTTCTCTCAGTTTCCATACCCCACCCTGGGACAGGCCCAGGACTGAAGCAGAGTCCCAGAGTTCAGTGCTTAACTCTTTGTTTTCAAAGGTATGACCTCATGAGGCAGTGCTGGCGGGAGAAGCCTTACGAGAGGCCCTCGTTTGCCCAGATCCTGGTGTCCTTAAACAGGATGCTAGAAGAACGCAAGGTGAGCACGGACTGCCAGGCAGACCCTGGAGTCACAATTCGTCATGTGTCCTGTATGGTTAAAAAATAAAAATAGCTGATACAATTCAAGTCATTCTGGGCATAGCCTGAGGCAATGGAGGGACGTAGGACGTGGCCACAGCTGTGAGGATGTTACAGTGTCAGAGTTCATAAGATTTCCGTAAGAGTCACACCCAGTAGAACAGAGAGAACAGAATCCTCCGAGCTAGTAGGAACCTCATCAGTCATCGAGTGTGACTCTTGAATTTTACAGATGAAATCTGCACAAAGAGGTGAGAGACATGTGTCCAAGGACACACAGCTGGTAGATGGCACAGCCTCGTCTGCAGGTTCCTAGGGGGAGGGTCAGGAATTCTGTGAAAAGGTCTAGCAGGTAGTTGGCTATACAGATCTGAGGTTGAAAAGACAAATCTAGGTTAGGGAAACAGATGAAAAGTCACCCGAGTGGTAATTAAACCCGAGAAGTGGGGAAATGGGGACTGAGAGACTGTGGTCCCTCCAGAAATGTCCCAGAGAGACAAGAAAGAATGGCCTAGAGACCGAGGAGTGTAAGAGGGTAAAGTCTTAAGTGCAGAAAGCAAGGGATCCATTTCAGGAAGAAAGTTGTCAAATACAACGTGGGGACTGAGGCCAGAAGAATGTGCCCCAGGGTACCTAGTATTTGAATTGAAACAAGTTAAGGAAACTCGGGTCTGACTATTCCTGCCCCCGGCAGTGGCAGGACTGAGGAAGCCTGTGTCTCTGAACCACTCTTGCTTCCTAGACCTACGTGAATACCACGCTTTATGAGAAGTTTGCCTACGCCGGGATCGACTGCTCTGCAGAAGAAGCGGCTTAGAACAAACCACATCCGTCTGGATGGGATGTTGCTCCTTCCCGGCATGTCGGACCCTCGATGCCAAGAAAGCCAGCAAGACTCTGCCAAGAGAGGTGACACAGGATATAAAAATGTATATATATTGCTGTATGTCTGGGACGTGACCACGAAAACCCGTGTGTGTGAATCTATAGTACACTTTGACTCTACTAGGACTGTATATACTGTTTGGAGTAAGAATGTGCTGAAATCCGAATGCCTGTTTGTGGTTTCATATGCAATAATATATTTTTCTAAAAATATGGACTTTACAGGAAGGTGTGCGCGTACAATTACTATGATGCCTAACTCATTATCACCTTGGATATTTTTGATATTTACCTTCATAGTGAATGCTATAAAACGTTTTGCTGTACGGAAGAAAGATGTTGTTAATAAACCTCACACCCACCCTGACAGCACCGGTGAGGGAAGTGGGGGAAATAGGTTAATCAGGACACAGGTGAACATTTGGAAGAGATTCTCCCTTCCATCATCTCTAAACTTTCTCCCTCAACTGTAGAAGCCATTTCAATTTCATTTGGTCATCGGACACCTTTGTCATGTGTTTCCGGAGCCCCCAAGTCAATTCAGAGTGCTACCATGGAAAAATAGACTTAAATCTCTTTCCATAGAAGTCTAAGGATCTTTAGAGAAGTACAAGTTTGCTAAATTAATGGGATTTAATTTTAGTTTCTCTGGTGACCTTGATTTGTGTATTTTAGGAAATCGAGTAGGAAACCTGGGGTTCTATCTGGGAGACATGTGACATTTGTATCAACAGAACATCCCTCCACGTACTACACATTGTCAAGTTTCCGTGTTGATGGATTGTGAGTTTACAGTTTATACCGTAGGCACACGTTGCCCTGAGATCGTATAGTAAGGGAATAAATGTCTTGCCTACCTGTTTTTCGTCCGGGAATGTTTCTCACAGGTCTTGCCAGATGTCTTTATTAGACTTTCAAGTTACCGTCCTCCAACTTTGTCAGTGCTGTGAGTGGGGTACTCCACCGACACGCTCTCTCCAGCTCGCAGCGCTGGAAACATCGAGAAGTGTTCTGTCTAGTCCCCTTTCTTGCAGCAGGGCCCTGTGTCTTCAGTAGTGCTCCAGTGTCAACTGAGGGCTTAGAATTGGAATCTCTTTTAACTGTGACAGTGTGAAATCGTTCAACAGAGAGCGTTAAGGTTCCTATTCCTGCCACTTAACCCACCTCATGTAGTCAGAAACAACAGCAGGACCCTTTGTTCACAACAGCATATTCAGGTGGAGACAGCACCAGTAAGGCTGCTGGCGTACCGCGAGTCAACAGATGGAAACTCAATGAAGAGCCCTGGAACACTGGCCCGGACATCTGTACTAGCCCCTAGGGCTTCTTACCCACATGTTGTAGAGACACTCCTGACAGCGCTTAGTTTGAAAGTACATGGAACTGAACAAGGATGATCTGAAAATGCAGATAATCCCTTCAAATTTTGCATATGGCTTTGGAACAAATTTTAAGGTTTTTTTTTTTCCTGTAAAAGTTTGCCCTTCTTCATTATAAACTCATAATGATCTAAATTTGAAATATTTTGTTTCACATCAAGTACATGACAAGCGGCATGGCTTAGAAGTACGTGGGACAGCAAGAAAAAGATGTCCGGGATCATTAAGTTACTTGTAAGTCACAATACGAAGGTGGCCAAACGGAAGTACGTTTGAGCGCATAGCCTCACAAGCAACGGTCAGAAGGTAACTGGCGTGCTTCCGGCACAGAGACCGTGCTATCGATTAGGCTGACTTACCTGTACTATCGGCAGTGAAACCTTTGTAATTTTGTAGCATGTTAGCAACATTAATATTGAAGATTCATACTTAAGAGTAATCAAACGGAATAAAGTCCTGTACTTTCCACGTTATCAGAAAGCAAGAAAGATGGCGCTAACTCCTCACAGGAATGAGACAATTCAAGGATTGGGAATACAGGTTAGTGTGTTTAGAAGATTGCTAGGACACTGCCTTAAAAAAAGGAGTTGGTATGAATTAAAATCCAGTCACAATACACCGGTTAGAATAAGAACACATTACACAATAGCCAAATAACCAAAATCTTTATGTTAACAGAGTACACAGAAAACTTTACATTTACTTTGTGAGGAAAATCTATTTACCAATGAGACCTAAAAAAAATTCTGTTAGGTAAATATGGCTTTAGGCATTTGGAGAAAAAAAAAGAAATGTACGTAACTGGAGATGTGACCCTTATGGAGGTCACAGGCCCACTGCTTCAACTGTAAACCACACTCCATTGTCACACGTGATCCATGAAGAGGAGTCAAAAAATTCAAACCAACTTAATCCTTCCCACTAACCACCCCACAACCCCCTCATAACTTTTGAAGTAAACTGTGGAAATTTAACCTTGAAAATGTAATAAATAAACCTCAACAGCATGTTTCTTTCTCCTCTTTGAAGAAAAAGGGCAAGAAAGTTCATACCATCACAGACCCAACTCTATTGCCAGCAGCAGAGGCGTCACTGAAACAACACTGCGGGGTTGAAGATACGCTCAGGCAAAGGGATTACTTCTTTCCTTTCAGGTCTTCTTTTACCTTCCAGAGAACCAGTTCCATGCAGGCAGTTGCATTTTCCCTTGAATCGTGACCTCCAAACAGTACAGAACATAAGACAACATGTCAGACCTACCATGACTGCATCCATGAAACCACCCACGGCTGTTCTCAAAACGAAGCCTTGAGTTCATGTTGATAAGAAATTAACCCTAGGCACTTACCAAATATGATTCTGATGGCTTTGCAAAGATTATACACAAATCTAGATTAGCAAACATTCCTATGTAGCCTGTCCTCACACTGTCACTACCTTGCTGTGACAAAATGGCACATTGTTACCTTTTCCGTCTACCTCTTTTCCAGAGAAAGAGAACAGCACATTGGCAGGTATTAAACAATCTGGCAAAAAGCCAAAAATAGAGAGTGCTAGAAAAAGTACAACTCTCTACACAAAAAATGACCTTAGATACAAGTGGGTGAAATGTACCCAAAATATAAAGTCTACAGTTCTGATGAGAATAATAAATGATGTATGAGATTAAATGAGAAAAAGCGTATGATCAGCATGTCTAAAATGGTATGATATTTTTCATTTGTGTTATTCTGGGGAAAAAATGGCATATTATATGTTTATAAAAGCTGTTTTTTGTTAAGTGAAATATTTTCCTAAGGCTCAAGACGGTTTTCAATAGAACACATTACAGTTTAAAACAGAATTTTGTGGGAATTTTTTGAGATGTATTTTTAGCAAAACAGATTAAAGACCCACCGTGAGACAGCAGTAGTGTCTAACAGAATGAAAGAATAAAGACCATAGTACAGTTGGTATTTTGTACAATTAATGACAGGATCAGAGGGCCTTCCCATATCTTAAGTATCTTTAGAAAGACAACACTGTAACGTAAATTTTAACATATGCAGAATTTTCTTAGAATTCTATATTGGTTGCAAAAGAGGAACCTACGTGGGTGTGCATGAACGTATAGAGTGAGTAACCTCCATTCCAAGGCAGACACTGCTCAACTGTGCATACGGCAATGCCACTAACGGGGGAGTTGGCAGCTATACTTGCTGTACTTGATTAACTTGTTTAACGTCGGGCATATTTCATCAGAAAAAACAGAAGATGTTCTGAGAGCAAGATACACAACCCAGTATAAATCAAGTGCACATATGATGAATCTATTGAGTCTGAACTATACTTTTTCTAACAGAACACACACAATTTACTCTGGATGAGATGACCTGAACCCAGTAAATTTTGGAATCTCATTCAGTGGAAAGTTCATAAAGAGGTACCCAGCAAAATTTAGACTGGAATTAGATTTCCACACCGATAAAAGTTTTATACATGAACTCAAGAGCTAGGTAACTTGCCAAAGAATGATCTGGCCCTCATTCTCTGTGTAATGGCTATTCTGATGCCGGTGGAAGATCCAGGACGACACCAGGCAGTGGGCATTTTAGTGCTATTTACATAAGCAGATGCGTTAGGGTTCTCCATGCTAGGAGAGAATCCATAAAGAAAAACTTAAGCATTTCAGGGAGCAAACCTTTTACCATGAACCCCATGGTTTGTTCACTTGAGTCAAACTTAGGATCCTGATAGTAATCATAAGCAAACAGGCTCTTACCATTGTCCTGAATGATTCTCTGCAGGTGGTCAGCCACTAGACTCTTGAGGGATCTTCTGTGAGGCAAGCCTAGCCGATGAGGAAACAGAACTGTTGTGTCCACAACTGAAGTATGAATCAGCTGTCAAATGAAAGAGAAAATCTTATCAGAAGCTCTCCCCAAAGAATAGCAGCCCTGATAGCAGCGACAACCGTTGTAGAGGGAGGACTATGCTCCGCGGGCAGGGAGCGTGAGGCAGCTACGACGTATCAGTCACTAAGCACTCCACATGGATTAATCATTACAAGCTGCAGACTAACATAATGAGGCAGTTATTTTATCGTCCCTTTATGATATGTACCCTTTTTACAACCAAGGGCACTGCAGCTCTGAGAGGCGAAGAACGGAGTGAGTAGAGTGTCCGGAAATCAAATCTAAGCAGTCTGACTTGTGGATCCACTTTCCTGTTGTAAGCACCACCAGGGGGCAGCATGTGCAGACAGCTTCCAACCAAGACTGGGGTAGATGCAGAGCCACGCTCCTCCCACCTTGGGACTCCACTGAGGGGGGGGGCACACCTCAACTTAGCACATGCCCTACCACACGTTAGTAGTTTACTTGTCTGTGTCTGGGGAGGGGGCATGGACAAGGGCCCTGTCCCGTCTATGTCCAGATTTCCTGTGCTTATTTATACATGAAAGATAATGCATAAATTTTCACTGAAGTCTCATAAAGCAGAAAATTAGATAAAAAGAGCAGTCAGATAACTGAGAGCCTAGAAAGTGAGGTACCAGTTTGGATTCCTGAGGAGGGGAGCTGTATTTTGAAAGGAGCAAAGAAGAAGATTAGCTTCAAGAGTAATTTAAAGACTCACTGAAAAGTGAGGAGTTGGAAAATTAACAGCACCTAGTATGCCACGTTCAGAAGCACTGCAAATTCTCCTGTAATGTGTCAACGACCGACCAGACACCAGCTCCTGGCCGCGGGGTACTGAGTAAATAAAAGACAATGGTGGTAGAATTAGAGAAAAATAGGAAAATCCATGAGTTATCTGGACAGAAGAAACAGACTGATTACAACGAAGAATCGTGATGGTTTAAAATTCTCTGATCTGGGAGACAGGTGGAATAGAATGGTTCCTGAGAAAGGAAAGACAGTCGTGGTGAGAAGTTCAGATTGAGAGGTGAGGTCTCTGAGGCGACAGGAGGACATACCTGAGAGAACTTTCTCAAAGAAAACTTATGTCCATCCCCACCTCTCTTTTCGCATAGTTTGGTAGGTGTGGGTGGAAGCACATCCCAGTTTTATCCGTCACATGCAAAGACAGCACTGCTACTGGAACCACATGTATACTTTGAATGCCAGGTGCTTTACAGAGAACAAGGCTGACATTCACATATGAAATTTAAATGGCTTTATTTGTATTCTTGCGCTAAAGAAGAACTAGCCCTCCTCTGCGTGAAGGTAAGTCCTGGGGTGCCTAGAACAAATAATCGGCAAAGGTCTCCAAAGGTCGAGAGTGGTGCTATGCAAGTGGTAAGCCACCAGCCGCATGTGGCTAATTAAATTTAATATAATCAATGAAAAAATCATTTTTTCAGCCACATTAGACATATTGTAAATGTTCAATAACCAAGTGTGGCTAGTGTCTGCCATATTAGATAGTGAAAATATAGAAAGTTCTGTTGGATACCAGTGTTCTCGGACAAGGGGTGGCCACCAAACTCTTAAAAATGCCAAGCTGTAAATATTTTGGGCTTGCAGACCACACAGTCTCTGTTGTAACTATTTAACAATGCAGTTGTAGCATGAAAGCAGCCACAGAAAATACAGAATTGAATGGGGGTAGTGGGTCAAAACTAGGTGGCCAGCACCAGCCATGGTGTTCCGACTCCTGTTCTAGAACTCAGAGCAAAGAACAGATAATTTTAACCTGAAGTATATTAAGAGGTAGATTTTCAAGTCTATCATGCCAAGAAAAATGAACATGACATTTGATTTTGAGCTTACCTGTAAAACCTACCTGGCAATGTGAGAAAGTATCTCCAAGTAGGTGAATAAAATAACATGTCAGAAAAACTTAGTCTCACCCACTTGAATATTAAAGACAATGTCAAACAATGATTTTGGTTTTATCCTAATGGATTTTCTTTTTGATTTGGATGAGCCAAATGCATTCAGCTGTCTTACATGCTTCTGGTTTATGATGGTTGGACTATATTATCAACAGGGACAGCAATTCTTTTCTAACAGGGCAAATCAACAATCAATGATAACGGAATGGCAAGGACTACCCTCTTAACACATACTGTTCTGTAAAAGTATGAGGCTGTAATTCTTTACCTTAAGAGCATACAGACTATGTTCAAAGCTATGTCCAATTAGTACAGTGTCAGCACTGAACAGGTTCAACAGGATGGCTTGGACATCACGGATCGATGTTTTAGTGTTCTTCAGGTCATCTTCGACCACACCGGAAAACCTGCCCCAGTAAGACACACAAAGCAAGAAGGTAAATCGCTGGATTTCATCTGTTAGAGTTAAAACACATCACTGACCCAATGTGACAAACACTCACTGAACAAAACCAAGATCTTACTTATAACCATCAGCTACCCCTTTACTAGCTTATATTTGTAAAACGTCATTTGGATTAATTAATGTGAAGCTGGGAGGGGGGGACATTACGAGTCTACCTAGTCCCTTTGAGCTCTCTTTGTATACTCCGAGGTTTATCTCCCATTAAAGTAAGCCTAAAACAGCCACTGTGGAAAACAATATGGAAATCCCTCAAAAAATTAAAAATAGAAATACCATATGATCCAATAATTCCACTACTGGGTATTTACCCAAAGAAAACAAAAACATGAATTTAAAAAGATATATGCACCCCTATGTTTACTGCAGTACTACTTATAATAGCCAAGATATGGAAGCAGTCTAAGTGTCCACTGATGGATAAAGAAGATGTGGTGTAGGTACACACACACACACACACACACACACACACACAGGAATACTGTGCAGCATTAAAAATGAATGAGATCTTGCCATTTATGACAACATGGATGGTCCTAAGGGTATTATGCTAAGTGAAATAAGTCAGACTGAGATTTCACCCATATGTGGAATCCAAAAAACAAATAAACAAAAAGCAGAATGAGACCTATAAATATAGAGAACTAATGGTTGCCAGAGGGAAGGGGAACGGGAGGATGGCCAAAATGGGCAGAGGGGGGTGGGAGATGCTTTTAGTTATGGAGTAAATAAGTTATGGGAATAAAAGGTACAGTGTGGGGAGTACAGTCAATAATATTTAAATAGTGCTGTATGGTGATAGACGGTAGACACTTGGGAGCACAGAATAACAGACAGGTGTTGAATCCCAATGTTTTACACTTGAGACTATGTAACACTGTAATGTCGACTATACTCAAATAATAAAAAAATATAAAACCTAAAGATGAAATATGGGTAGCATGAAGAGCCCTAGGCAGAGCCCAGATAACCTAAGTTTGAACTAAGCTATGACTCTACTACTTATTTACTATATTTGGGTTTTTTACTGTTTTATTTATTAAGGTTTTAAATTTTAATTCCAGGATAGTTAACATACAGTGTTATATTAGTTTCATGTGTAGAATATAGTGATTCAACAATTCTATACATTACTCAGTGCTCATCATGGTAAGTGTACTCTTACTCCCTTTCACCTATTTCCCCATCCCCCCACCCCCTCCCCTCTGGTAACCATCGGTTTGTTCTCTATAGTTAAGAGTCTGCTTATTGGTTTGTTTCATTTCTCTCTCTCTTCCCTATGATCGTTTGTTTTGTTTTCTTAAATTCCACATATGACTGAAATCCTATGGTATTTGTCTTTCTCTGACTGACTTATTTCCCTTGGCATTATACTCTCTAGCTCCGTCCATGTTGTTGCAAATGGCAGGATTTCATTCTTTTTTATGGCTGAATAATATTACATATATATATGCATATGCACGCACACACACACACACACATATATATATATGCACACACACATACTACTTCTTCTTTATACTTATTATATTTGTTTTTCAGAAAGTTAACCTTCTGGTCTCAGTCTTATCTGCAAAGTTATTTACCAATCTTAACAGCTTATGAGGACCAATGAAATACATGCAGAAAACTATGCTAGTGGCATCCATGAAGCACATTCTAAATAACTGTCCAGAAACATGGCTACTGCTATGCTTTACTGCAATCTAGGAGAAAAGAGAGAGATAAAAATACTGGGAAAGTATTTTTAACTTAAACTATATATTGATATTATTGTCTTCTGTAAACAAAACATACAGCTCCACTTTTATTTAATGTAGTATAGAAAGTATTAGCTAGAGCAACGAGGCAGGAAAAAGAAATAAAAGGCATCCAAATTGGAAAGGAAGAAGTCTCAAACTGTCACTGTTTGCAGATGACATGATTTTACATATAGATAATCCAAAGATGCCACCAAAAAACTGTTAGAATAAATGAGTTCAGTAAATTTGTGGGGTCCAAAAATCAATATACAAAAGTCTATTGCATTATTTATATACTAATAATGAAATTTCACTAAAAATTAAGAAAATCCCATTTACAAGCATAAAATACCTAGGAATAAATTTAATCAAAGAGATAAAAGACATACACTGAAAACCAAGACACTGATAAAAGAAATTGAAGGGGACACCAGTAAATGTAAAAATATTCCATGCTCATGGATTGGAAGAACGCTGTTAATACTGCCATATCACCCAGAGCAGTCTACATATCTAATGCAACCCGTATCAAAATTCCAATGGCATTTTTCATAGAAATAGAACAATTGTAAAAATTTGTATGGACCCACAAAAGATCCTGAATAGCCAGAGCGGTCTTGATAAAGAACAACAAAGTTGGAGGCATCACACTTCCTGATGTCAAACAAAATCACAGAGCTCTGGTATTCAAAACAGTATGGTATTGGCATAAAGACAAATGCAGAGATCAATGGAACAGAATAGAGAGTCCAGAAATAAGCCCACACATATATGATCAATTAGGACAAAGAAAGAAAGAATACACCATGGAGAAAGGACAATCTCTTCAATAAGTGGTGTTGGGAAAACTGGACAGCCACAGGCAAAAGAATGAAAGTGGACTACTATCTTATACCATACTCAAAAATGAACTCAAAATGAATTAAAGACTTGATTGTAAGACCAGAAACCACAAAACTCCTAGAACAGGCAAAAAGCTCCTCAACATTGCTTTTAGTCATTTTTTGGGATCTGAATCCAAAGGCAATGGCAACAAAAGAAAAAAAAAGGGGGAGGGACTACCTTACACTAAAAAGCACAGTTAAAGATACCATCAACAAAATAACCCACGGAATGGGAGAAGGTATTTGCATATCACTTATCCAATGAGGGGTTAATATCCAAAGTATATATAGAACTTCTACAACTCAACAAAAAATCCCAAACAATCTGATTAAAAAATGGGCAGAGGATCTGAATAGACTTTTTGCAAAGATATACAGATGGCCAACAGACACATGAAAAGATGCTTGATACCACTCATCATCAGGGAAATGCAAATCAAAACCACAATGAGATACCACCTCACACCTGTTAGAATGGCTACTGTCAAAAAGAAATAACAAGTGTTGGTGAGGATGTGGAGCAAAGGGAAACTTCATGCACTGTTGGTGGTAATATAAATTGGTGCAGCCAATATACTGCCAGTATACAGTATATTATGGTACATAGCCATACACTATGAAAAACATGGAGCTTCCTCAAACAAGTAAAAACAGAACTACCATATGATCTGCTAACTATACTTCTGGGTATTTATCTGAAGAATATGAAAGCACTAATTTGAAAAGATGTATGTACTCCAGTGTTTATTGCAGCATTATTTTCAATGGCCAAGATATGGAAACAACCTAAGTATTCACTGATGGATGAATGGATAAGAAGATGCAGCATAATATCTACCAAGAAATATCACTTAGCTCTAAAGAAAAATGAAATCTTGCCATTTGTGACAACGTGGATGAACCTTGAGAGTATTAGGTTAAGTGAAATAAATCAGAGAAAAACAAATACCATATGACTTCACTTATATGTGGAATCTAAAAAACAAAATAAATGAACAAACAAAACTCATAGATACAGAGATCAGAATGGTGGTTTCCAGAGGGGAAGGCGGTTGGGGGTAGGAAAAAAATGGGTTAAGGAGACCAAGAGGTACAGATTTCCACTTGTAAGTCAAGGGGATGTAATGTACAGTGTGGGGACTATAATCATTAATACTATGCTGTAAATTTGCAAGTTGTTTAAAAAGTAAATCTTAAAAGTTCTCACAAGAAAGAAGTTTTTAAACTTTGTATGGTGACAGATGGTAACTAGTCTTACTGTGATCATTTCACATGCAAATGACAAATCATTATATTGTACACCTGACTGAGAATGTATGCCAATTATACTTGAATAGTTAAAAAAAAAAAAAGATACCTGGCTCCATTAACAAGCTTAGGGAATGTGATACATAGTTAATCAAATATTTGGATTAAGAGGAAATTATCATGGAGTACTTGGGCTTATTTTAAAACAGTTTTTAAAAATTCAAGGCACTGAATACATTTGAAGTTTTTTTGAGACTCAAAAATTACTTATAATGCGAGCACTTCAGTTATCATTTTGTCACTATGAATATCAATAATTGCCAAATATTTCCTGACTTGTTCCAAAAAGCAGTTAGAGAAGATTCCATTAAAACCATGAAAGAATAAGTACTGCTAGAAGTACAGTAACATTAAGTATATTACGATTTTGTCAATAAACACCAACAAAGCTGAAAAAAAACCCCAGTAAAATAGACAGGGCTATTCGAATATGGCAAAAACGAGCAGGAAAAAAAATCCAAAGACGTCATGAGAAAGATTAGTATACAAAATGTATTTTCCGATAACAGCAACCTTTACTGAGTTTTTATGCATAACCATTTTTATGAACTGTGAGGGAATTTGGGTTAAAAAATGCTTATTAGAAAGCTCTATAAATATTCTCAATATTTATCATCAAAACAACTTTTAATTTACATGACCACTTTGTTTTACTGTGTTCCAAAACTACGGACATATACACATTATATATGATACATATACTTCATATACAATATTATATATTACATATACTACACTATATTATACATAATATATAATGTAGTATAATAGAGTATATAGTATACATACTATATATGTATATGTATATACAAGTCATATTTTTATATATATAAACAAATCATATATAAACACATATGTAAATGAGTAATTTTCAGTACTATTGGAGAATGTGTTAAAAAATTGAATAAATACAGTCACATGAATAATAAACACTTCTTATTTTAAAGGGAAAATTGAGATCCGTGCCATTTTATATTTGAAGAAATATATAAATAGGTCATGTTATATGGCTTATAAGCCTTTAGGAAACCCAAATTCAATTGATCAGGATATCACTGGTGTTCTATAGAGGTTTTTTAAAAATTAAAGGTATATCTATATTGTAATTTCAAGTTAGCACTGACTTTGGGTCAGAAATATGTCATCTTTCAGTAATGATTCCCAGAATAGAATCTGCACTGAACCGTCACTTTGCATGCCATATCAAAGCTGTGTACACTCAGGGACATGTCTACAAGATCACAGAAATTTTCATCGAATGGGAATTTTTACCTAATGGAAATGGCTAATATGGTATTTTCAAAAGGAACTGATTAATGATGGAACAAACAATGAATAAGATAATTTATTCAATATTTTTGCCCCTCTAGCTCCTACCTACCACTCTAACATGTTAACACCATGAGGACTGAAGCCTTGTCTCTTATTTAGAATTGTAACCTGGGGTCTAACACAGTGTCTGTCTGCAAAATTTCAGCAAGGTACTCAATAAAATATGAATGTTTTTGAACAAATGAATGAATTAAAGGAAAACAGTAGTACTAAGCTAAAACTCACCTAAACTACATGTTGACTATTCTACATTCTCCAAAGCCAACCCTTCTATATAATGCATACCTGGTATTGTAGTCAATGACTTCTTCATCTGGTTTCACAAATGTATCATAGACCACCTGGAGGCTGGGATCAACCACGGTCACTTGAGTGAGTTCCAAACCTTTGGCAGTATAGCACTATAAAGGGGGACATATTAAACTTGCATAACATATTGAGTAAATATTTTAACATCTGAGATATCCTAAAAGAATATTTCTAACTAGAACATAAAATTTAATCATATTATTTAGATTTGCTAACAAAAGCCAGTCAGTGGATCTGACAGTCTTGTAGAAGATGTTCCAAGCTTTAATTTTATTAATGTTAGTATTTCTGCTAATAAAATAGTTCCATTTTCTTGGCCTAGTCTTTACAATTATTTTTACTAAACATCAGTGCTATCCTGTAGAGCATTCCATGATGACAAAATGTTTTATTTCTATGCTGTCTAATACGGCAGCCACTAGCCACACGTCTGAGGGGTGCCTGGGTGGCTCGGTCACTTAAGCATCTGACTCTTGATTTCGGCTCAGGTCATGATCTCAGGGTCGTGAGATCGAGCCCTGCCTTGGGCTCTGCACTGGGCTTGGAGTCTGCTTGAGGTTCTCCCTCCCCCTCTTCGTCTGCCCCTGCCCCGCTGGCATGTGTGCATGCTCTCTCGCTCTCTCAAAAAAAAAAAAAAATGAAATATGGCTAGTGTGACTGAGGAACTGAGTGTTACCTATTGGGTAGTGCAGTTATAGATCTTGGTGAATGTACAAGAGAAAATCTTTACCATAAATACATAAACATGGCATTGTAGAGGACAACCATGGGAACAATACTTGATTTCAAAGCCTGAAGCAGCCGTAATTGTTTCTAGTTAAAGACCTAAGCTTCAAACTTCTATATCCTAATTAAATTCTACAAATCTGCTCTCCAAATATACTATAGGGAATAAAAATTTTATGTTTTGGGAGAGACAACTATTCACATGATGCTTATTTTTTTTTTAAAGATTTTATTTATTTATTTGACAGAGATAGAGACAGCCAGCGAGAGAGGGAACACAAGCAGGGGGAGTGGGAGAGGAAGAAGCAGGCTCATAGCAGAGGAGCCTGATGTGGGGCTCGATCCCATAACGCCGGGATCACGCCCTGAGCCGAAGGCAGACACTTAACCGCTGTGCCACCCAGGCGCCCCACACATGATGTTTAACACGTCCAACGTACTTTCCCCTATTTTAGTATATCTGATTTTCACAGTAACCATGGAGTGATCATTAACCCCATACTTTACAGATGAGAGCATCCAGGAGACTTGCTTGGGGGTGACAGCGGGTAAGGGGTGGAGCTTCCCAGGTCACAGAATTCCAAGTTCTGTTTGTTCCCTATGTTTTTATATTGATTCTCATATGAAGAAAAATCCCTACAAATATTTTACTGTCTCTATAAACAATAGTTTCCAAAAAATTTATTCAAGTTTTTATGTTGATTCTGGGGATAATGGTACTAATTATATAACATTTTCCACCCATGTAATTTCAGCTAGTGGAGGAGTAGAACCACCATTGGTAATAGAAAAAGAAAAATTAATAAATAAAAAGAGGACCAAGCACCAATTCCCGGCTCTGTCCCTTACTAAGTGTAGGAATTCCTCCAAGTCGCCTCTCTTTAGCTTCCAGTGCTTCTGAAAATATGTGAACTACACTGCAGAGCTATGTGGGATGGAGATAGAGCCCAGCAAAATGCGGTCATACAGTGGAGAGTGCACCACAGTAACTCGCTGGTAATGACTCCAAGAAGGGGTAAGAGAAAACGCTGACATACCACCTCACAGTTCACAGCAAATACACCGGGATTACCGTCGGGCGGTGGGCACTTGACAAAAGTCTGCACGAAGCCCTCTGTGTTTTCTTTCTGGTCATGAACGTGAAGCTGGAATAAACATTGCCAATAAGCTACTGTATATTTCTGCCAGGGCAATTACACTCATAAAAATTTCCTCAATTAAAAATTAGCTAATGAGTTCTTTCAAATTCTTTCAAATGCTTCTTGATCTCGGGAGGCAATACCTCTGGTCCTGACACGAGCAGCAGTCTGGGTGACGAGCCCTACCTTGGCGACCTGACACCCGGCAGATCCAAGGACACCTTCACAACAGCTGTACCGTGTCTCTAAGCCACCGAGGACTGCAAACCAACAAAAAATAAAAATCAAAACAGGCAAGCTTGCAGAAGGGCTCACTCCCAGAGCATGTGTCTTACCTCACCCTCAGAGACCTTTAAGGACACTGTCGTGCACGTGATCTGATATTACCAGTCCACATAGTCCTACTTTTAGGTATTACATCACAAAAAGGAAAAATCAACTCCTAGAAGCAGAGTTGTTATGGGTTGCTCTTTGAAGGTGAATTACAATAGCCAATGTCCTAAACACCCTCCACCCCCTTTCCTTCCTCTTTCCCTCATTTTGCCCTGGTCCCTCAGCAATCCTGTGGCATTTTTTTTTTTTTTAAAGATTTTCTTTATGGAGAGAGAGGGTGAGAGCAGGCACATGAGAGTGGGGGGAGGGGCAGAGGTCAAGGGAGAAAGAATCTCAAGCTTACTGTGAGCTGAGTTGGGAGGCCCACCAGGGGCCCGATCCCAGGACCCTGAGATCATGACCAGAGTCAAAATCAACAGTCGGACACTTTGCCAACTGAGCCACCCAGGAACCCCTGGTATCACTTCTTTATTCTGCTTTGACTTTACCTCAACTGTCTTTTCAAACTTCCCTACTCCTTGACTTTCCCTCTCTAGTGGAGCCCTCTGGTTGAGGGCTCCAACTACCACCTTCTCCCTTCCTGTGACTGAGCTGTTGATCTGACCCAAGAAACATCACCCAGTTATGCAGACTGAGACCACAACACAGACGTCGCCTCCAGCCTCGGCTGGACCTGCCAAATCCTGACGCCCTCTCCTTCTGCATCTCTGACCAGGCAGTTTGCACATTTTCACAGCAATAATCCCAAGACTTCGTAACTCTTTTCTTATCCCACTCCCAAATTCCATCTCACCTGTTCCCTTGTCCACCTCAGCCCTTCTTCTCTCTGGCCTACGTAACATTCTCCCAACTGGTCCCTATTAAATCCTTCTGCCTCCAGTGGTTTCTGCAGCAGTTTTCCTATAACATGTGGTTCAGACTGATTTTCCTGAAGCACATGTTCATTATATCACTTTCCTCAAGTTGTTCCCCTGTACATTACTGATCAAGCACGACTTCCTCAGGCTGGCACTGGTCTCTTGCTTAACCAGCCTTACATTATTCATTCCAACTTGACATCCCACAGCTTTATCTTACTTTCTCTGGTGATGAGAGAGGCAGAGAACGAGTATTAACACAGCATCTATCATAATCCAGGACTTTGACATGTCAGCTCACTGAACTGCCACATAAAGTTCATTCTATGAAGGTGTAAACAAAAGTTCAGGGAGCTGAGGTAACCTGCCCGAGGTCTCAGAGCAAGTAGGTGGCAAAATATCCCCAAATCTCAGGTCTGCTGGGTCCAGAGTCCTTGTTCTGTTCATGACGCTGTATTGTCTGGTTAGCCCATCCAGTCTGCCTGCTACCCTTACTCTTCCTTCAGCGTCTTCCCTCCTTGTTCTTCTCCTTTTGGAATTGACAGCCCCTCCTCCCTGTGAAACTAAGCCCTCCATGCTCTAAACACTCAGGCCAAACCTGCCTGATTTATTCTTTATCCACGTATTTTTTCTGTCATTCAGTCACGCCCACTGTTCTTTTCTAGTTCCTTCTCCTTGCATTCTTCTTCATAGTATTTAGTACAATCTCATTCATATTCATGCCCATCTCTACATACATAATTCATGTGTCCACGCACCCACCCAAAGATTTATTGACAGTCCATATGCGTTTGGTACCACGCTAAGTGCTGGGGAGACAATGGGGAGACACAACAAGAATGGATGGTGGTCCCTCCCAAAGCTTACAGTCTTTCGGAGATGGCAGATAAATGACTAGATCATTATGAAATGTGGTTAAGAGCTATGAAAAGAAGAGGCAGGGTGCTGGGACAGAAGAGGGCAGACCTCATTCAGATGGTGGGGCTGGGACGAGTTAAGCAGAGGCACAGAGGTTAAGAAGGACCTAGCCACGGCAAAAGAAGAGAGAACAATAGGCAAGAAGGCTCTGGACAGGGGGCCAGTGGGCTGTGAAGGGAACAAGGGACAGGGTGGAAGATGGGGGCACAGGCCGAATCAGGCAGGGTCAGAAAAGTAACCAAAGGCTTTTCATCAAAGCAGGGCAGAGACAGGACTAGACATGTGATGTAAAAAGGTTGTTCTGGGAGCTTGGGGGTGAAAAATAGATTTGAGGGGGCTGGTAGGAGCAGCGAGACTGAGCAGGAAGATGGTGCAATGACTGGGGACAGAGATGGGGGTGACCTGGACCTGGGCAGGGGCAGGAGAGGTGGAGACAGCACAGGCTCGGGCTACGTTCCTGAGGGAGAGCAGAGGAGACATGCGTGCTGCTGAGATGAAAACGTGCTCAACAAGGAGACTAATTGATGGCACGTGGGTTTTCAGTTTGTGTAGGCAAAACACCCAGCTGAGTGGACCGCAGCAAATCCACCGTGTTGCCGGCAAGATGCGGGCTGGCGGGGGAAGGAATCAAGAGTTCATCTTCACTCAGCGCCACGGCAGGGCGGCAAAGAACGGGAGCTACCGGCAAAGAAACTGTTCTACCGCCGGCAGGTGCAAAGCCCGTGAAGTCCACGGAGCAGACCGCCCGGAGGACCTGCTGCTCTACTGTCACGGCCTGGGAGTTCCCGAGCCCGCGGGCCGCAAGGTAGGAAGTGGTGGTCAGAGGTTCAGACTTCAGGGGGTACCGTCTCTCTTCACGGGACTGCATTTATGCAGACAGCGAACGGAATACTTTCTTAGTTCTCTCAACAGCCCGGGCACTGGCTGGTGAACTCAGCGCAGCAGAGCTACCAACTACTTGCCTTTATGACGCAGCACGGGGCCGAAGTGGTAGTTACATTCTTCCACCCTGCTGTGCTTGCCTGCGGGCGTCACACCATATATTTTCCCACAACGACAACATATCTTCCTAGACGCTGAAACAGAGGAGGAAGGGAAATTATTCGTGAATCTACAGAGAGAAAAAAAAATGGATGGACGTGCAGGCAATGAACTACCCGTGCATTCTTGATCCTGCACGGATCACACACCCAGGGCTGACCCTGAAGTCACAGGAGATGTCACAGGGCTACTCAATGGAATATTTGCAGGTGACCTGTTCAGGCCACCAGGGCTCCCCCTCCTCAAACAGGCATCCCCTGCTTGCCCCCCGAGTCAGCCTAACACCAGGTAATTGTGATGTTAGCACCACAGTCTGACTGTAGCCAACGTGACGCATCCTCCATGTTAGTGCACAGGAGCTCCTGAAATAGGGGGCAGGTCTTCTTTATTGTTTTATCCCTTTTCGACATACAGTGACCTGTACGTATATTAAGCTGCTGAGCGTATATCTGACCTTTTCACTAGACCCATTTATGAATGTTTGTTTTTCATTACAAATCCTCACACTGGCTCTGATGATGATAGCAACTCTTGTCTGAATGTCTATGAGTTTCTGAGGCACGCGCTGTGCCAAGCACTTCACACGCATTCCTGGAACAGATTCTTGCAACAACCTGATGGGGTAGCTCGATTATCCAGAACTGGGAAAAACCAGGGCTGAGAGAGGTTAAACGACTTAATCACATCCAACCAGCAACCAAACCCGGATCTAGCTTGCTCCTTCAGAGCCCATGTTCTTAATGGGGTTAAGGGTTTAGGGAAAAAAAAAAAAAAAAAAGTAACACAAACGGTGAAGATAATCCTGAGAAAAATTCTAAAGTTACAAAAGATAAATATTTTCTAGTCACTGAAAAATATTCCTATAACTGCATTTCAAACTCTAATGGACCTAAGATTTGACAGTTGCAATATTAAGTATCCTGTATTTTCTTGTTTGGGGGAGTAGCAATGAATTTTAACTAACCATGCCTAGTAGTTAGAGAAGAATGTAGAATAATAATACCAGTTGTAAATCTTTTGATAAGAATTCCTAATGAAAGGATACAAAGTATTCAAAACATGACACTGCCTATGTGTATGAATAGTAGTTAGGAATAAGGACTCAAGAATCAGACTCCTTGTGTTCAAATCCTGGCTTTACCACTTATTTTCAGAGGGACCCTTGACAAGTCATTTGACCTGTGAACGGAGGTAATGCTAGTACTTACCTGAAATGATTAAAACTTCATAAAATAAATTATGAAAATCAAATGAACTACTTAAATCCTGGAAATGAAGTGGAAAGGGAAATAATCCTTTCAGTGTTCCAACCTTAGTAAGTAGCGGGGATCATTTTCGGTCCCATGTACTTACCGGCATTCACAAGAGCTTTCGCCATGCCCGAGGTTAGAAGAATACTTCCTGGTTTGTCAGGGTTGGGTTGGGGATAGTTATTTTCATGTAACTGTTCTTCTGTTAGAAGGTAGTCTTTCAGATGTCTGTAGAGAGTAATTCCTGTGAGTGCTAAGAAAAAAAAGAGAAAGGGGTGTTCAATAAAACTTAAATAGCGTGTTTTAAAGGAATGGTAAGGTTAGAATTTACTAACCCTTTCAGACAGGAAAAGCTAGGATGCTGACTAACACTAAGTAAGGGAGTGGCCTAAAAGAATCCAAGTCTCCGTATCTTATGACAAAAAGAAAATATACATATATTGCTCCCTGCGTCATCTGATGTCCTATACTCTGGATAAGAGAAGGGGTAGTAAGACACAGACCCGTAATAGTTAGTGCATATTAAGCATGCCAAAAACTATCCTAATGACTTTGATTTAAACTTTATATTGACCCAGAAGGGCAAACACATTGACCTCGTTCTTATAGACATGGGAAATGAGGCTCAGAGAAATGAATACACACGACCAAGGTTACACAGCCCAGGTGATACCCAAACTCAGACCCTCTGGTTCCAAATCATGCTTATTGATTCTTAAGAGTCACGGAGATAAGAAGAGTGCAAAAGCCTACAAGCAGGAAACATGGTGACTTTCCCACGGGCAAAATGCAGGAGTTCAAGGATCTCTTCCCAACATCATTAACCCTTAAATCCCCTCACTCTAATGGGGTCTTAAAATTTCTAATTTATTATTTACAACTGGCAGAATTCGCTAGACCACTTTTGGCAAACTCTTTTGTAAAAGGAAGATTTCTTCTGTGTGAAAAGTAATAGGAGATTCTAGAAGCACCTACTTTGTTTCAGATAAGTACTTGGAGGACAAGTACTACCATCTGGTTTTATGCAAAATACAACCAAATTCAAGTAACACCTTTTCTCTAGCTTCTTGCTACTGGGAGTTTGTTATAAATTCAGACTCTGAGGCTGTTCCTAGACCCGCTGAAGCAGAATGTACATTTTAACAAGATAGCCAGGTAATTACATGCACATTAAGTTAGAGAAGCATGACTCTAGCTGACTGAAAAATGTTGTCTTCCCCTTCCAGAAGAGGAGGTTGAGAATTCAAATGCTGCCTAAGTAGAGCCCATTCTTCCATCTATTTATACTACTTTTTAAAAAGGATATCAAGTATGCACAGTCTGCAGATGGTCCTTCATAAGCACAATAATTGCATTATGCTGCATTTAGTTCCCTTTTAAGGTGACACGGACTAGGGTCTGTCATCATCACACCAAGCTTACCACTTCTCTTTTCATTCTTTTTCAATCCAGTTGTTTTGTTGTTACTGCTTCCAGACACATCTAGAACATATAAGAACTTTTCTCCTGAGACCATAAATTATTTTTGTCTGCTTCATAAAAAAATATAGAACACAAGAAAGGTGTACAACATAGTCAAATTTTTATTTTTACCTTAAAACAAGCACCCAACAAGTGAGACCAAACATCTTCATAACCAATTCCAACTTGGGAAAAAACTTAAATTTCTTGAACTACTAAATAGGTCAGGACTTCATATCTTCTAAAGCTAATATATTTTGTATTTTGGCTAGAGTATGTCTAGATGTGAGTCAATGAGTTTTTATCGTCATTGACTATAATTAACAATCAGCAAATCATTTCTTTTTCCATTGCAAATATCCAAAATATGTACTTAGACTCCTATGTTCAACTTCTGTGTGCTACATTTAATATGAAAAGAAGGGGGGAAGATAGAATACCATAAAAATACTAACCTAAGAGACCTTGTATATTTTAATTTTTAAAATTTTTATTTTATTAAGTTTCTTAATTCCAGTATACTTAGCATACAGTGTTGTATCAGTTTCAGGTGTCCAATACAGTGATTCAACACTTGCATACATTACCCTGTGCTCATCTCAAGTGCCCTCCTTAGTCCCCATCATCTATTTCCCCCATCCTCCCCCCCACCTGCCTCTGGTAACCATCGGTTTGGTCTTTATTAGTTAAGAGTCTGTTCTTTGGTTTGTCTCTTTTTTTCCTTTGTTCATTTATTTTGTTTCTTAAATTCCACATACAAATGAAATCATATGTCCTGTGTCTATTTTTTACTTACTTTGCTTAGCATAGTGCACTCTAGATCCAACCCTGTTGTTGCAAACAGCCAAGATTTCATGCTTTTATATGGCTGAATAATATTCCATTGTGTGTATATATGTATGTGTACATATATGAATTATATATAATATAATGTATGTATATATCGTCTTTATCCATTCTTCTATTGATGGACACTTGGACTGCTTCCATAATTTGGCTATTGTAAATAATACTGCATTAAACATAAGTGTGCATATATTCTTTTGAATTAGTGTTTTCTTATGCTTTGGGTAAATACCCAGTAGTTCGATTACTGGGTCACAGGGTAATTCTATTTTTAATTTTTTGAGGAATCTCCATACTGTTTTCCACAGTGGCTGCACCAGTTTGCATTCCCACTGACAGTGCACGAGGGTTCCTTTTTCTCCACAACCTCACCAACACTTGTTTCTTGTGTTTTTGATTTTAGCCCTTCTAAAAGGTGTGAGGAGATATCTCGTTGTACTTTGATTTGTATTTCACTGATGAGTGATGTTGAGCATCTTTTCATGTGTCTGTTGGCTATCTGCATGCCTTCTTTTAAGAAATGTCTGTTCATGACACCTTGTATATTTTAATGCAGTTTAAGTCTACTTCAAGTGCTATATATTTTTTAAATGCCATAAAGAAATTAGAATAGCCTAAGCATAACACAAAACCCGAAAACCAAAAAGGAAAATACCTTCTATAATATTAAAAACTTCATAAATAAGGCTGAAGTACAAGTGACAGACTGAGGAAAGCATCCGCGGCACACTAACAGGAGATATGCAAAAAGCTGTTGCAGATGAATGGGCCAGTAATAAAAGGGGGCAAAAGGATGCAAAAGGGAATTTAAAAAGAGAAAGGAAAAGGAATGTCTTCATAGTAATAAAAAAAAAAAAAGACTACAATAACTTCATTTCTGGCATATAATTTCACTCTGAAAGAGGATAAATGATTAACTTTTGCAAGGTGCCAGGACAAACACATAAACTCCTACCTTATTAGTGGGGGATGTAAAGGGCAAACATTTTCTGGAAGCATTTGCAATATTTACTGATTTTAAACATGCAGGCCCTTACTGCTAGCTACTCTGTGCACAGGAATTTATGCACCTTTAAGGATATATCTGCTCTAGTACGAGGAAATGTCAGAGTTCACACTCCATTAATCACAGAACTTACAGTAGAAAAAACATGCAATCAACCTACATACTCAGATGTGTTACACATTCCACACAACGGAACATCAATACCATAGGTTCTATACAATCAACTATCATGTAGTCATTAAAAAGTATGATACAGCTCTGGATGTTCACACAGATTCTAGATTAACAGACTAGAGACTTCTATGATACCTTATTCAGTGAAAAAAGTTAGACTCTACATAAAATGACTGTATTCATTTAAACCATTAAAATATATATTTCTGTATTCATTATAGAAGGGTCTATATAGAAGATTTCAAAGAAGGTTGTCTGGCTGTATTTTTGTTTTTTTTTGTTTTGTCTTTTTAAGAGAAAGAGAGAGCATGAGTGGGGGAGGGGAGAAAGAGAGAGAGAATCTTAAGCAGGCTCCACACCCACGTGGAGCCTGACACAGGGCTCGATCTCATGACCCTGAGATCATGACCTGAGCTGAAATCAAGAGGTGGATGCTTAATTATCATATGGTTTCACTTATTTGTGGAACATAAGGAATAGCATGGAGGACATTAGGAGAAGTGAAAAGTGAATAGGGGGTGGAGATCAGAGAGGGAGATGAACCATGAGAGACTATGGACTCTGGGAAACAAACTGAGGGTGTCAGAGGGGCGGGGGTGGGGGGATGGGTTAGCCCGGTGATGGGTATTAAGGGGGGCATGTGTTACAAGGAGCACTGGGTGTTATACGCAAACAATGAATCATGGAACATTACATCAAAAACTAAAGATGTACTGTATGGTGACTAACATAACATAAAAAACCGACCGGCCACCCATGTGCTCCTAGCTGTTTTGTTGTTTGATTGTTTGTTTTAATGCTTTTCTGTATGATTTGAATTCATGCTATGTATTCTCGGTGGGGGTGGTACTACCCCTGAGCAAACAAAACTGGCTCTTGAGGAATAAAAAAAAAATCATAGCTATTACAACGGCATGTGGCTTTCCAAAACTCAACCTTTCCCAACAAAATATTATCCCTTAATACTTAATATTACTGAGGATTGGGGGTGGGGGTGGTGAAAAAAACACTGTCTAAAAAGAAGCCTGAGGGGGAACAATGGGAAAAAAACAAAACAAAACAAAACAAAAAAACCCAGACTAAGAAATACTATTCCACATGGAATGAGTTACTTTTATAACCAAAAGCCAAGGTTACATATCTCCGTGATAACCGCTCTTGAGGAGGTTATATTCCTTTGTCTAATTTCAAATCTAATTTGTTATTTTCAACCAAAAATCCCACTTGCACAGTCTACTCAAGAGAATATTTTAAAAATACAGGGCACTGAGTATCTAAAAACCACCCTGCTAATGGAAACACGTTCAGTGTCAGGTGTTCATCCCAAGATTTTATCTTACCACTTGATTAATTAAAAAGAAATTACCTTGTCTCAGCTTCTTAAGAGTACTTATTGCTATGTTCACATACATATTCCTACCGCCACAGCGTTCATAAATGGCCTTTTCTTCTATTTTAGCCTAGAGAATGAAGTGAATAATAAAAAATATCAAATCTCTGGTCTATGGGTAATGAATGTCATTTATGATATAATGGAATAAATATGGCAAAATATTTAACTCAACGGATGGGGAAATGGCACAAATAAAAAACAACCTATTTTACATTTTTGTGTTTATGGTTTTTGAGAGAAAAGAAAAAACTTATCCCATATATCAAATCCAAGAACTAGATACTTATTGTCACAAACTAAAACCACAGTACAGAGTGTGCACAGTGTACAAAGCCCACAGTGTATATAAATTCACTTGATTCTCAAAGGGAGCCCCTAGTGTATCAAAGGCGTATACTATTATTCTCATCGAAAAGGTGAGGAAACGAGGCTTAAATTGCTAAATACTTTAAGATCATAAGCAAAGGGAAGACAGGATCCATTCTTCATTATATTTATTTTGTATGTTACTTTTCTAAAACTATAAAGTAATCATTACTTTTATACCAGGACTCATTAACATAGGTCAGTAAAAGAAAAAAAATGGATGATTTATGACAGAAACAAGAGAAACAAAATAATAAATAGTATATTAATACTTTATTGAGCACTGAGTATTGCAGGTTTGATATCAGCTCATTCAATAATTTCTCAATCGTCATTGTGATTCTGTGAGCATGACTGTCATCATCACTAGCACATATGAGGCTCAAGAAGAAGTATCTTACTCTTGCAGAGCTAGGAACTGAATCCAGGTGTGCCCAAACACCAAAGCCAAGGCTCTTCTCACTACACTAAATCTCACAAAGGGAAAGCCATGGGAAGGGGGAGGAGGCTGGCGAGTTGGGGAGAGTAGAAAACTTTAAAAAAAAAAAAAAGGCAACATTTCTCTGTAAGGGACTCCTTTTTTGCTTGTCTTTGCTTTGCCATTATTCCTTAACCAATAAAGAATCCTAGAGGAGACAGGCTTCCGGAATGGCAGAACAAGAACCTTCATGAACCCTGTGTCCCATTAAAATAATAAAAATACTGGCAAAACAACCAAAAGTAACCATTTTGAAACCCCGAAAATTAACCAAAGCCACAGAACAAACTGAAAATTATCTAAGAGAAACTACTGAACCTCGGTAAGACAGTGGGATCTGTACGATTTTGGCTTGAGGCTTTTCCCACCCCCCACTTCCCACCCCCCAGCTTACTGGCATAGCAGTAAAAAGTTGGCAGCCTGGTAGTCAACAGAAAGGACAGACTTCTCGCATAGCTACACCATAAGCATCATCCCCAGAGCACAGTCATTATTTTGTCTGAACAAGCAGCTCCCCGGAAAATCTCTGTTTGTGTGAGTATTTGATTTTACTCAGAACTCAGCTCATGGGGGCGAAAAAACCCTATTCCCAGGGTGCTATTAAAACGATAGCAATTGGGTGGCAATATGGCACCTACCTAAGGTTATGATTTCCCATTGGGCAAAAAGGAACCTGGTCAGGAATTTTTTAAAAAATCTTGGAGACCTAGATGATCATAAAGAACTCTGAAGAGCTCTGACAATATTTCTGGGGCTTAAAAGATGGCCCAGGAAAGACCTGAGAAAAGAGAAGGCCCTACAAGGCTGTTCTTGAGGCCCTGGCACAAGCAGGAAGTAAATGCTAAAGCTATCGACAAACTGTGGAAAGTTTTAGGGCACGTCTTCTCACATAGGGCCCCTTGGCAAAGGGAGGAAGACATACAGACAAGGCATCGAAGAAAATTTTCTAACCAGTCATCGGCTGACCAGTAAGTTATGCTGACAGAGGGTGACCCCTTTGAAGCCAGCCTTAAGATAAAAAATAAAAGAACTTAAAAAACAATGCTACTAGAGAACTTAGTGTCCATATACTAAAGGAATACGTAGTTAGCCCAGTAAAGTCACTACCTAAGTACGTAGCAACAAGGAAAAAAACAAAAACCTAGCAACAACAAAAAAATGTATCTGACACCAGAGTTATCACAATATACTATTTAACCATACAGTTTTCAACAACAACAACAACAAAATGTGAGTCATGTAAAGAAACAAAAAAGCATACCTCATACAGGGAAAAACAAACAAGCAAGAGAAAATGTCACTGAGGAAGTCCAGATTTTGGACTTAGTAGATAGTAGGCAAACTTTGTATATATAAAAAATCAAGGAAACCATGTTTAAAGAATGAAAGAAAATGGTGTCTTACCAAATAGAGAACATGAATAAAGAGAAATTTTAAAAATAAATTTTTAGAAGTTCTAGAGTCTTTAAAAAGTGTAAAAATTGATATAAAAAATTCACTATAAGTGCTCAACAACAGGTACACTCGATGGTTATTTGAATCCACATGAGAAGTGAAGAATATTGGCAAATATAACTTCATAGGAAAACATAAACGAGAATAAATGTGTTTGCTTGTAATCCTTTTCTATTTTAACAACAGCACAGAGCAATAATTATAAAATTGTGTTGATAAGCTTATAATGTAATAATATATAATACTGTAAACTGTATGGTAATAATGGTATAAAGGAGGGGGTAGGAAACACACTGGGAATTTTTGTCTACTACTGAAATGAAGGTAGTTTTAATCTGAACTAGATTATTATAAATTAAGATGGTAACTGTAATCCTCAGGGCAAAAACTATTACAATAACTACAAAAACATGGCCAAAGAAACGACAAGGACATTTAAATGGTACACCAGAAAATACCTACTTAACACAAAAGTACTAATTATAGAGAAAATAAAAAGACACAAGACAGATAGAAAACAAATAGCAAAACAGATGATATAAATCCTCTTGCTGGTCATTAGTTACTAAATGTAAATTGATTAAATACTCTAATCAAAAAGCAGAGACTGGAAGACTTGGGAAAAATATATTTAACTGAATGCAACCTATAAGAAAGACACTTCAGATTTTTTTTTTTTTAAGTAATCTCTACACCCAACATGGGCTTGACCTCATGACCCTGAGATCAAGAGTCATATGCTTTACCAACTGAGCCATCCAGGCACACCAAGATAGACTCTTAGGATTCAAAGAACAAACTGGTTGAAAGTAAAAGAAAAAAGAAGTACTTTGTAAGTAGTAAAAGATACTTGGAGTGGCTATACTAATATCAGACAAAGTAGACTAAAAAAAATTTTAATTTCAATTTTAGTTGGTGAACATACAGTACAATATTGGTTTCTGGAGTAGAATTCAGTGATTCATCACTTATATATAACACCCAATGCTCATCACAAAAAGTGCCCTCTCTAATACCCATCTAGCCCATCCCCCACCCACCGCCCTCCTTCAACCCTCAGTTTGTTCTCTATCATTAAGAGTCTCTTATGGTTTGTTTCCCTCTCTCCTTTACTTTTTCTTTTCCCCCTTCTCATATGTTCATCTGTTTTCTTTCTTAAATTCCACATAAGTAAGATTATATGGTATTTGTCTTTCTCTGACTGACTTATTTCACTTAGCATAATACACTCTAGCTCTACCTGCATCATGGCAACTGGCAAGATTTCATTTTTTTGATGGCTGAGTAATAACCCATTGTATATATATATATACTACATCCTCTTCATCCATACATCAGCTGATGGACTTTTGGGCTCTCTCCATAGTTTGGCTATTGTTGATGACGCTACTATAAACACTGGAGTGCATGTACTCCTTCGAATCTGTATTTTTGAATTCTTTAGGTAAATACCTAGTAGTTCAATTACTGGATTGTAGGGTAGTTCTATTTTTAACTTTTTGAGGAACCTCCATACTGTTCCCCAGAGTGGCTGCACCAGTTTGCATTCCCACAACAGTGCAAGAGGGTTTCCCTGTCTCCAAATCCTCACCAACATCTGATGCTTGTGTTGTTAATTTTAGCCATTCTGATAGGTGTGAAATGGTATCTCATCATGGTTTTGATTTGTATTTCCCTGACGATGTGTCTCTTGGTCATCTGGGTGTCTTCTTTGGAAAAGTGTCTATTCATGTCTTCTGCCCATTTCTTAAATGGATTACTTGTTTTTTTGGGTGTAGAGTTTGTAAGTTCTTTATATATTTTGGATACTAACCCTTTATCAGATAGGTCATTTGTAGTATCTTCTCCCATTCTGTAGGCTGCCTTTTAGTTTTGTTGACTGTTTCCTTGGCTGTGCAAAAGCTTTTAAAAGTCCCAATAGTTTATTTTTGCTTTTGTCTCCCTTGCCTTAGGAGACATAACTAGTAAAAAGTTGCCACAGCCAAGGTCAAAGAGGTTTCTGCCTGTGTTCTCTAGAACTTTGATGGTTTCCTGTCTCACATTTAGGTCTTTCATCTATTTGAATTTACTTTTGTGTATGGTATAAGAAAGTGGTCCAGCTTCATTCTTCTGCATGTTGCTGTCCAGTTTTCCCAACACTACTTGTTGAAGAGACTATCTTTTTTTCCATTGGATAATTTTTCTGCTTTGTTGAGGATTAGTTGACTATATAGTTGTGGGTCCATTCTAGGTTCTCTATTCTGTTCCATCAATCTATGTATCTGTTTCTGTGTCAGTACCATACTGCCTTGATCACTACTACAGCTTTGTAATGTAGCTTGAAATCTGGAATCGCGATGTCTCCAGTTTTGTTTTTCTTTTTCAGAATTGCTTTGGCTATTCAGGTTTTTTTCTGGTTCCATACACATTTTAGAATTGTTTGTTCTAGCTCTGAAAAATGCTGTTGGTATTTTGATAGGGATTGCATTATATGTGTAGATTGCTTTGGGTGGTATAGACATTTTAACAATGTTTGTTCTTCCAATCCATGAGCATGGAATGCTTTTCCATTTCTTTGTGTCCTTTTCAATTTCTTTCACGAGTGTACATATCTTTTACCTCTTTAGTTAGGTTTATTCCCAGGTACCTTATTCTTTTTTGAGACAAAGTAGATTTTAAAACAAAAGTTGTTACTAGAGACAAAGTCATAATAAAGTCATTCCATCAGGGAGACATAATAATTATAAACAAATATGCCTCTAATAACAGAGCACCAAAATACAGAAAGCAAAAGCTGACAAAACTCAAGCAAGAAATAACAATTCGACATTAAGAATGGAGATCTCAAGTTTCTCTTTCCTCCAGTCATCCAAGATGCCAAAAGAAAAGAAGACTAAGTGGAAGAAGGTGGTCCTGGTCCCTGCTGTTGTGAAGAAGCAGGAGGCCAAAAAGGTGGTCAGTCCCCCACTGGAGAAAAGGTCCTAGAATTTTGGCATTAGACAGGAGATCTAGCCCAAAAGGGACCTCACCCACTTTGTCAAATGGCCCCACGACATTCAGCTGTAGTGGCAAAGGGCTACTCCGTATGAATGCTTAAAAGTGTCTCCTGTGATTAATCAGTTCACCCAGTTCTTGGACCTCCAAACAACTACTCAACTGCTTAAGCTGGCCCATAAACCAGAGACAAAGCAAGAGAAGAAGCATAAATTATTGGTCCAGGCTAGGAAGAATGCTTCCAGCAAAAGGGGATGTCTCCACTAAGAGGCCTCCTGTCCTTCGAGCTGGCATAAATACTGTCACCACATTGGTGGAAAACAAGAAGGATCAGCTGGTAGTGATCGCACATGATATGGATCCAATTTAGTTGGGTGTCTTCCTGCCTTGTGTTGTAAGATTGGGGTTCCCTACTGCACTAACCAGGGGAAGGCCAGGCTGCAGCACCTGGTCCACAGGAAGACCTGCACCACTGTCGCCTTCACACAGTTAACTTGGAAGACAAAGGAGCTCTGCCTAAGCTGGTGGAGGCCATCAGAACCAATTACAGTGACAGATATGATGAGATCCACCTCCCTGAGGAGGCAACATTCTGGTCCAAATTCGGTGGCTCACAATGCCAAGTTGCAAAAGGCAAAGGCTAAAGAACTGGCCACCAAACTGGGCTAAGTGCATGCTGTTGAAATATCTGTACCTAAAATAAAAAGTCCTGTTTCAGCCAGTGTCAAGGAAAAAAGAGAGAGAGACCTTAATACCCTATTTCAATAATGGAAACAAGTCAGATGGTGAAGAAAATAGAGTATTTCAACAACACTATGAATCAACTATTCCTAGTAGACATCTATAGAACACTCCATGCAACAACAGAATATATATTATTCTTAAGCACACATGGAACATTTTCCAGAACAGATCTTGTGTTAGGCCATAAAATAATCCTCAATAAATTTAAAAGGATTTAAATCATACAAAGTATGTTCTCTGACCACAATGGTATTATATTACAAGTCCACAATAGGAAATTTGGGAAAGTCACAAATATATGGAAATTAAATTACACAATGGGGCAAAGAAGAAATCACAAGGGAGAGTTAAAAATTGAGATGCATATAAATGGAAACACAACATACCAAACCTTTTGGGATACAGCTAAAGCAGTGATTAGAGAATAATTATTACTGCAAATGGCTTTATTAAAAAGATCTCAAATTAATAACCTTGTGTTCCATCTTAAACTATAATTTTAATAGCAAACCAAACCCAAAGAAAGTAGGAAGGAAACAATAAAGAGTGGAAATAAATGAAATAAAGAATTTCCTAAAATAAAGATGACTAACAAAACCAAAAGTTGGTTCTTTGAAAAGATCAACAAAGTTGATAAAACTTTGGCTAGACTGACCAAGAAAAAGAAAGACTCAAATTACTAAAATCAATAATGAAAGAGGAGGCATCACTACAGAACCTTTTTAAAGGAATATAAAGAATTACAGTACTATGAACAACTATATACCTCCATATGAGAAAATTCAAATGAAATGGGAAATTCCAGAAAGATAAAACCTCCTGAAATTGACTCAAGTATACACCAAGAGATGAATTACTAATTAAAAAGAAAGTAATACAAGCCCAGATCTCACTGATGAAGTCTCCCAAATATTTAAAGAACAATTTTTTAAAAAGGAATTAATAGCAACCATTCATAAAGTCTTCCAAACAAATAAAAGAGGGAACACTTTCCATCTCATTCTATGAGGCCATTATAACCCTGAGGCCCAAAAAGAGAAAGTTACCACAAAGAAAATGATAATGTCCACCAGAGGAATAAAGAAAATATGGTATCACATGTAATAAAATATTATTCAACTTTCAAAAAGAATGAAATTCTGATATGTGCTACAATATGAATCAACTTTGAAAACATTATACTAAGTCAACAAAGCCAGACACAAAAGGACAAATACTGCATGAGTCCACTTAGATGAGGTACCTGGAGTAAGCAAATTCGCAGAGACAGAAAGTAAACCAGAGGTTACCTGGAGCTGGGGTCAGAGAACGACAAGTTATTCTTTAATAGGTACAGAATTGCTGTTTGGGATAAAGAAAAAAAACTGTGGAAATAGTGGTGATGGTTAAACAACATTGTGAATGTACCTAACACCACTGAATTGTGCACCTAAAATGGTTAAAATGGGAAATTTTATGTCATGCATTATTTAATCACAATAAAAACAACAGTAATATTTTAAAAAGAAAATTACAGACTGGTGTCTGATTAATCAGGTGTAGACCTGATTAATATTGACACAAAAATCCTCAATAAAATTCTAGCACACTGAATTCAACATAAAAAAGGATTATACACCATGACCAAGGGGGTTTATCCAAGAAATGCATTAGTTTAAGATAAAAACAAAAATGAAATACACACACACACACAAAACCAAAAAACCGACCCACAACAATGTAATATACTACATTAATTGAATACAGGACAAAAACTATATAACATCAGGAGGTAAGAAAAACTTAAAGAAAATCCAACATGATAAGGCACTTAACCTAGGAATAGAAGGGAACTTTCTCAACCTGATAAAAGACATGTAAAATCAAAACATCCCGCAGCTACCACTGCACTTAATGGAGAAAGACTGCAAGTTTTCCCTTTAAGGAAAGGAACAAGACAAGGATGCCCCCTCTTACCACCTCTACTCAATATTCTACTAGAAATCTGTGCTAGGGAAATTAGGTAAGAAAACGAAATAAAATGTATCCAGATTGGAAAGGAAGAAGACTATCTCTATTTGCAGATGATACGGTCTTATATAAAGAATATCCCGAGGAATTCACTGAAAACTATTAGGATAAACAGGTTTCGAGATACAAGATAAAATTATCGATTGTATTTTTATACACCAGCTATGAACAATCTGAAAATAAAATTACAAAAATAATTCCATTTACAATAGTACTAAAAAGATTGTAATGCCTAAAAATAAATTTAACAAAAAAGTTCGAGACTTGTACTCTGAAAACTATAGAACATTGTTGAAAGGAAGTAAAAGATCTAAATAAATGGGAAGACATTCTATGTTCATGGGTCATAAGACTTAATATTGTTAAATGACAATCCTCCACAAGCTGATCTACAGATTCAAGGCAATCAACACTGTAACTCAGTATTTTTGTAGAAAATATAAGCTGAAACTAACAGTTATATGTAAATGCCACTGACCAAAACAGTTTGAAAAATTTAACAAATTTGGAGGAGTGTCACGGTTCCAACTTCAATACTTACTACAAAACTACAATAATTAAGATTGTGCAGTACTGGCACAGGGTACAAATAAGATCAATGGAACAGAATCGAAGTTCAGAATTTATGGTCATTTATATTTAATATTTATGATCAACTGATTTTTGACAAAGGTGACAAGAAAATAAAGGGGAAAGAATAGTGCTTTCAACACACGGTGCTATGACACCTGGATATCCATATGGAAAAATCATCTAAAAAATGGCTCGTATACCTAAATGTCAAAACTAAAACTGTAAAATTCTGAGAAGAAAAAAAACAAAATAGGAATAAATCTTTGTGATCTTGGTTTCTTAGGACACCAAAAGCACAAGCAACGAAGAAAAAGAGATGAATTGGAATACATCAAGATGAAGAACGTTTTGTACTGCGAATACCATCAAAAAGTGAGAATACGATCCAAAGATATTTGCAAATGGTGTCTCTAAGAGACTTGTATCCAGAATATATCAGGATCTCTTAAAACTCAAGAATAAAAAGACAAATAACTCAAAACATGTGCAAACGATTTCAACAGACATACCCGAGAAGATACATAAATGGCCAATACACACATGAAAATATGTTCAACATCATTAGTCATCAGGGAAATGCAAATCAAAATTACAATCAGATACCGTTTCATGCCCACTAAGATCAGGGTACACAAAAGGACAGAAAATAACAAGCACTGGGAGGATGCGGGGAAACTAGAACCCTTTACATTGCTGATGGGCATACAAAATGCTGCAGTCACTCTAGAAAACAGTTTGGCAGTTCCTCAAAAAGTTAAACATAGAATTGATGTATGACCCAATAATTCCAGTCCTAGATATATCCTCAAGAGAAATGTAATCATTTGTCCAAACTCTTAAAATGTCCATTTATGTACAAATGTTCATTATTAATACCAGTAAGCGGAAATAATCCAAATGTCCATCAACTGATGGATGGATATGTATATCCATAAAACAGTATTATTCAGCAAGAAGAAACTACGTAACGATAACATGCTACAAAATGGATGACCCTTGAAAACAGTATGCTAAGTGAAAACATTAAGCTGGTCACGACAGAACTCCGTATTATATGATTCCTTTTTCTAGAAATGTCCAGAATAGCAAATTGCAGACAAAGTAAATGAGTGGTTGCCTAGAGCTAGGAGATGTGGAGGGCAGGGGGAGTGACAGCTAAATGGCACGGGGGATCTTTCTAGGGTGATGGAAATGTTTTATTTTTTTTAAAGATTTTATTTATTTATTTGACAGAGACAGAGACAGCCAGCGAGAGAGGGAACACAAGCAGGGGGAGTGGGAGAGGAAGAAGCAGGCTCATAGCGGAGGAGCCTGACGTGGGGCTCGATCCCAGAACGCCGGGATCACGCCCTGAGCCGAAGGCAGACGCTTAACCGCTGTGCCACCCAGGCGCCCCCTGGAAATGTTTTAAAATTGATTGTAGTGGTTGTACAAATGGCTGACTCAAGTATACTAAAGGTCCCTGGAATGTACATATTAATTGGTTGAATTAATAGGGTATGTGAATTGTATCTCAATAGAGTTGTTAATAAAAAGAATCCTCAGGGCGCCTGGGTGGCGCAGTCGTTAAGCGTCTGCCTTCGGCTCAGGGCGTGATCCCGGCGTTCCGGGATCGAGCCCCACATCGGGCTCCTCTGCTGGGAGCCTGCTTCTTCCTCTCCCACTCCCTTGCTGTGTTCCCTCTCTCACTGGCTGTCTCTGTCACATAAATAAATAAAATCTTAAAAAAAAAAAAAAAAAAAAAAAGAATCCTCAAGTTCTTCCTCATTCTTAATACGAGAATCTGTTAAGATGATAACTGCACTTACATCCCAAATGTTTCTAGCACCTGGCAGCTCTCTGTTTTGTGAAACAGCAATTCTATGGGCAGCATATCACTTATAAAGGTCTTCCTCGTAAGTGATGTGTAATCTGCCTCTTGTTCCATTCACTCATGGTCCATTTTATAATCTCCCAGAGCTAGGCACCTGGGTGCCTCTGCCGTTGAGCAACTGCTTTTGGCTCAGGTCATGACCTCAGGGTCCTGAGATTGAGCCCCACCATGGGGGGGCCTGCTCAGTAAGGAGTCTTCTTCTCCCTCTGCCTCTCTCCCTCTCCATCCCCCGGCTCGCACTCTCTTTCTCTCTCAAATAAAATCTTTTATAAAAAATTCAAAATATAACCTCCCAGAGCAATGGGAATTAGCCTCGATCAGAGGCCTGATGGCACTAAGTCCAACTCTAGTGCTCAGACATGTGTTTGTCTAGCAGTGTTTGAAATAGATTTTAACAGAACAACGCTTCAAAGATTAGGATTCTGTAAATACTGGACTTTCATTGCCAAACCGCAATAATCAAAAGGAGCTAAGTGGTGTCTCTCCCCTGCAGAATGCACTCATTCCGCGCAGTAGCCATGGTTCCCCAACCCCTTATTTCTCCCACAGGCCACGTGGGTTCTTGAAGATGTGCATGGGGGCGGGAGCTACAGCTACTGCTACTGATTTGAAAGGTTTCATTTTCGAAAAAAGGTTTTAAGTAGGATTTGCAAATACAAGCGCCTCCAAGAGACCAGGCCTGGCCCATAAATGAGAGTAAATAGGTGTATGGAATAGAGAGTAGAGGGGACTGTGGTTCACTTGACACTATATGCCCTACATAAAGGAGGGGAGACACTACTCAGATTAATATACTATTGGCCTTGATAAGAAAATTATGGGACAAGGACAGTTTTTGTCACTAGAGTAACCAGGATACTCTCTAGAACTTAAGAAGAGCAGAAAAGTCCTCCAGGAACTGGTCCCACAGCCTGGTTTTAAAAAAAAAGAAGTGAAGAGAAAATGAATGAAGTTATTTGCTAATCGTGCCCCATGAGGTTTTTTTTATTCAATGTAATAGTCACAAAGTATGTGTGTATCTTCAGATATACTTTATTGTTCAGTACTGACCTTGTTAAGAGCCTCATCCTCTGTTTCATAAACTCCCAAATACTTCTCAACAAAGAGGTTGATATAGCGTTGTCTCACTTCCTCAGGGACTTTGGAAGAGGATTCTGGCGTGACCAAAGCCCGCTTCCGATGAGCCAGCTTGCATTTCGGCATCTTGTTAAATACAGAATCGTTGATGAGAGAAAAGAAAAACATGTGTTTCTGTTTAACATTCCTACTATGTGTAGAAAAGAAGTAAAACTCTCTCAATTAAGTTCTACAGCAATTAAACTCAAAAATAATTTCAACTTTTCAGTTCATTAGAAGTAGAACGATACACGGCACTAAGTGACCTGCACTCACAGAAGTCTGCCGGGAGCCTGCGGTCAGGGCTGCACCCTGTGTGTACCCCACTGCAGCTGACCCGAGCACTCAAGTCCTCTGCTTTCCACACCTGGAATCTTCCAGCTCTGGTGTGGTCCTCTGCTCAGCAAATAGGAAAGTTGGTCACTTACCCATTCTTAAAACAAATATAGGTCCCAATGTCAGTTACCATTTCACAAAGAGAAATGCTCAGATTGAAATAAAATTTATGAAGGATTTGTGCCTACTCAATATTAAAATGGTGCCAGCTATAAAGAATTTCAGCATGCCTTTTGAAGAGCTTATAAAGATGATGAGAGCTCTAAAATGAGTTCATCTGCTTCACTTTGGGGGGGGGGGGTAGGGGGTGGAGGAGGGAGCCAACGTTACACTTCTCTGTAGTTGTTCCCTTATAGCACACAGATGTTTTAGGGAGGGAGAAAGCCTTAAAATTGACAGATAGTTTTCTGCTGAAGAAACAGTAAACAGAAAGAAAAAAAAAAAAAGTCATTGCCACAAATAGGAGAAAAATAACTAAAGAGGGAAGGTCATACTACCGTATCACTGAAGCTCTGCCTGCCTCCCCCCGCCTCATATACTTACACATGGACACCCCTCACTGGGTATTTCTTGAAAGGTATATTCCAATGTGAAACTTTCCTTTGAGAAAAATTTAGGAGTCTTAAATTAATCATAGCCGCAGAGGTTTTAGGTCTAAAAACATGCCTCATATCTCCAAGAACAGGATAAACAAAATAGCTGAATGTGACATGCAGACACAAATCCCATCATAAAATGAAAACAACTGTATCGAACAGTAACCAGGAAAAGCGGAAACTTCTCTCTGGGTTCTGGCATTTATTTGAAGGAGGGATCTCCATTAAAAAAATAATAGAAGCACTCTCCTAGGGGCTCTACGTGTAGACATGAAAGCTAGTTATTAGAAATAAAATTCTGGTCTCCAGACTTAGTTTATAATACCTTCATAGGGAAAGAAGCAATACTTTTCACAGGAATGTGTGATTTGCTTGGCTTTGCAGTTGGCTTTTCCCTTGACAGAACCACATCCAGATGAAGGCTGTTTGTTGTAAGCGAATTTTCTAAGAAGGTTTAATGAACAAGAAAAGAAAAGGTAAGTTTTAATGACCTTAGCCTCAGATGATTAGAGTTTATTTTAATGATCAATTCAAGGTTTCATAATACTTCCTTTACAGACTATATTTTTTTCTTGGAACAAAATGTAAACACAGAAAAATCCCAATAGCTAATCCCAATATACTCTAGAAGAACAAATTTAGACAGTTTATAAAGCTATTCATTCCACGAAGAAATGCTTGCAAAATCATAGCTCTATGGCTTGGCATTTAGGGATAAACAGCAGAAATGATTTCAGTATCATGCTAATCATATTATTTCACATAAAGCTCCATGTCAGCGACTCAGCTATAATTGGTAATCGGTGGATTTCACAGGAAAGGTTTTTTAAAATAAGGTAAAATTCCATTTCTTAACTAAGTGATTTTCTCATACCTTCGGATGCTTTCCTTTGGGTCTGAGAGATCGGACACGCAAATATTGTTTTCTTCTGTTCTGAAGGGGCTGCAAGAAAAGCCTGCCCACTCCTTATGTCAGCCATTATCTGCACAGCCTGTTGCTGGGCCCGAAGGATTCCAGGGTGACTAATTAGTGGGGGAACGGGCTCCCTCAATGGGCTAATGATCTCTTTACTGGCTGGAACCTAGGAAGCATCAACAGAAAACACAGAAAAATGATTTTAAAATTCGAGAAGACTGATACTTTCACTTCCCCTTTCTGCACAGAGGCTTTTGAAATGGACTACATTTCTAATACCCCACGTAATACAGCACACACATAAATGAAGTATTTCCAGAAATAAACGGAGGGAAAAAATTGAACCTTTAAAGCATATAATGTAAGAAAATTTTCTTGAAATAAGAAAACACATTAATTCTCCTATGAAAATGACACTTAACTTTGTATGCAGGTAAAAATGTTAATAAAACAGCTAACAGGAAGACATATCCTACCAAAATTACTGGAATTTGAAGCTAAGGAAAGAATTCTTTAGGTCACCAGGCAGAAGCATCAGGCGGCACATAAAGGAAGAAACAGCCGGCTAGTCTCAGACTTCTCTCCAGCAACCCTCAGTACAAGGGAATGCAACGCCAGAAAGGACGTTCAGCTTGATTAGTAACAAAAGATGTCATACACAACGTGGAAATAAATTTTCACCCAGACTGACAGATATAAAAAAAAATTAGTACCCATTTTTGGTGAAAGTTTGTGGAAAGGGAACCCTAAAACACCATGTAGGACTGTTACAACCCTTCTGGAAGGCAATATGGCAACATACTTTTAAAATGTTAAATCGCTATCTTCCTTTGTCCTGTTATTTCCATTCCTGAGGATTTATTTTAAGGGGGAAAAATTTGGGGGGGGGGGAATGAAAGGGAAATAATGTTAGCTTCCAAAAATTTTTTCCTGAAGGAAGGGTAAGAAACTACTTTAGTAAGTACCTACATCTGACCCTTGGAGAGATACTCCGTATCTCCATTTCACAGATAAAGAAAATGAAGCTCAGAGAAATTAAATAACTTGCCCAAGGACACCTAACTGTTCTGCAAAGAACCAGAATCCAGGTTCTTATTTGGGACTTGGAAGCATAAACTCTATGCCACGCGAAGATTCTGCTGTCAATGTGTCCCAAGCACAAGGAACACAGAGAATGGAGCAGAGAAATGGAGTTTGCTCATGGCACTCTTTAACCTGAGGGCGGTAAAGGAACACTACTCACAGCAGTGCCTCCTTAACTTCTTTACAGGCCATCAAATAAAGTGAGCACATCCAATGCCACATGAGGTTTAAAGCACTTTGAAAATCTACAGTCCACTCCCCTTATTCACAGCACTTACTGTCCTCTAGAGTCCTGCAACCAACGAATCAGTGAATACTGGAACATGGCTCCAAGGGCAAACAGAGCTGGGTTCCAGAGAATCTCCGGTCACATTTCTGTCAACCACTCAATAACCTAACCTTGTTTTATGTGTGTTTTTCTTTCTTTTTTTTTTTTTTTTAAGATTTTATTTCTTTATTTGACAGAGATAGAGACAGCCAGAGAGAGAGGGAACACAAGCAGGGGGAGTGGGAGAGGAAGAAGCAGGCTCCCAGCGGAGGAGCCCGATGTGGGACTCGATCCCATAACGCCGGGATCACGCCCTGAGCCGAAGGCAGACGCTTAACGACTGCGCCACCCAGGCGCCCCTGTGTGTTTTCCTGTTTAAAGCCTCTTTACTTAGTACATATTGCTGACTCATGAACGTTGAACTTGGGGTCAACAGCACCGTAAGTCATGCCTACACAGAGCTCATCTAACACATCGTCTCTGCGAGGCGCATCACAGCCTCTGGCTCTCGGAACACGCGACAACCCTACACCTGGGGGCCATTTTAATTAGCAAAATCACCAACAAACACCACACAAATGCAAAGAACATGGCACTAAATAGAGAAAAGGACGTGTGTGAACAGTAGGAAAGCTGAAACAAGAAGGCAGCACTGCCTTGTTCAACCTTCGCTGGGAGTGTGCACGTGAGGCAATTTGTTTTTTCGTTTTTGTTTTGCAATTATGCACGCCAACAAAGGACCACATAAACACAAGTCTTGATTTTAAGGTTACAAGTTAACTTCACTGAATAGGTGAATTCGCAAATACAGAATCTAGAAATAATGAGGACTGACCATAGTAATTTATATTCAAAAAGCTATGCATTAACAACATACCTGCTTTTCATGAAAATGTTAGGTAATGGGAGAAAATGAAGGATGCAGAAAATGCTTACAAGCAGGAATCAACTTACTGAGTGTCCACTGGTGCCCCCGGGTGGATAAGACAGTCAGTAATGGAACATACTTTAAGCTCAAAATGACAAGGAATGCACTTTATAAGATAATGTGCCCCGCGAGAGAGGAGCTAAATAACTCACATGAAACTTGGCAATGTGTGCAATTCTCTTTTTTGGTCCAGAAATGTTTTGATAAGACAACATCTCTAATTCCATTTGCTTTCCTGAAGCCTAGTGGGAAAAAGATAAGAATTATCCAATTTCTGCAGAGTAAAGGCAAATCTAGCTTTTTTCCTGGATAGCCACAGGAATCCAAGCTATAAAACACGGGGCAACTTATTAAGAAATAATTCACAAAAAATAATTTGAAACATTTGACATGCATACACTACTACAGAACATTTCTCTAAGTGGGGAAATCAACTGTAAGTTGCTGTATGTACTGCTATGGCCTCTGGAATCTGTCAAGTCTGCAAGACACTATATCCGGCCAATTCTCAAGATTTTTGCCTTGTCATTCCAATATATTACTGATCACAAGGAGAATATATATCTATTATATACACATGTTATATAATTCTTATTTCTACAGAATTCAGAATAGAGTATTTAAAGGAAACTCCTTTAAATTTAGGAAAAGGATTTTTAAAAAAAAACTCACTGACCTGTTTAGTAGTCTCTCCACAAGCTTCACGTTCTGTGAACTCAGTAAAGATTCGAAGACATTCCTTCCTAGTGTCGTCCGAATCAGATGGAGTGTCCTCTTCAGTATGCTCCTTATCAGAATCACAGTCAACTAATTTGCGGTCTTCAAAAGTGGTGAAGTCTTGACTATTGTCTTGTCCTTTCAGCATTTTGTCTTCTGCATGCTCTTCTGAGTAATAGATTTGGGGCTGGTCTGAATACCGACATTCACTTTCCTCATTTTGAGTATCATAAATTGTTTTTGTGTATTTTTTGCTCTGTGGATACCTCTCATTACAAATTCTGTTCTGTATTTCTTCGTCACTGAGAGGTGCACAAGGTATGCTTTCTTCTGAAACAGAGACACAGTTTTCCTCAGCACCAAGGCTTCCTGTCTTAGAAATGCGGTTTTTAACACCATACAAGTTTATCTTACTTTTAATATCTAGTGAGCCTTGCATGAGCCGCTTTGGTGGTTCCAATTTGTTTCCGTCATCATCTCTTTGTGTGGTTAGCTGGGTTTTCTCTAGCGTTTCCTCTTCTGTACCACTAATTTGAAGATTTCTCTCCTCTGAGGACGTTATATGTATCCTTTTGTCCATATTCGGATATTTGAAGCCTCTCAAAGGTTTAGATTTTTTAGAAATGGGCATGACTGGAGGCACATCCATTACAAGGTCATCTTCATCAGATTCTTGAAGATTTATTGTAATTCTTATTGGTGAAACATAAGGTCTTTGGCTCTCTTGGGACTTGTGGCAATTTTCCCCCCCAGATTTTTTCAAGTGGCAGAGGTGCTGTGTGCCAGTCTCATCCTGCCTTGCTTTCGAAGCACCAAGCAGCCCCGCAGAATAATTGAGCAAGGGATCATATTCAAGATCTGTTGCTGGACATTTGTGGTCCAGCACATACTTTCTAGGCTGACTCTCTTTGTTCTGTGATGGTTCGTTCCACTTTTCCTTTTGAAGCAGGCTATTATAGTCAAGAACATCTTGCCTCAAATTTGTGTCACTCAAGGAGGGAAGGTGGCTCCGAGGTAGTGTTAAAGTAAACTCGGAGAGCCTCTTCTGCTTTTCTTCAACCTCGGTCTTGACAGATTCAATTTCTTTGTTGAGCCTTTCCAGTTCTTCCATAGTTGTGCCTAGTTTTGTCAATGGAAGAGGAGTTTTGTTTTATCCTTAAAAATCACTTCAGATGAACTGCAGACTCTGAAATATCCTGGACAAGCAGTTTACTATCAGAAGGACATTGACTCCTCCAAACCCAGCCATTAACACAGGGGGCTGTTTACTAACTGATCGGTTCTTAGAAGCAGAATGAGAAGTCAAGGACTAGCTCTCTCTACGTCTTTCAAATGTCAAGCCCATCTCCATGACTGATTAAATAATATTCGTGCCTCATTACTAGAGTGACTATATATCAATGGGGCAGGCCGGTTTACACATAATTATTAAACTGTCAAATGTAATACAGTTTGGATGTACCCCATTCACCTTATTATTTACCAACCAGTGACAATTTGAAAAGAGCTCAAACAGCTCAATGCCACTTACATAGAATTGCACAAAGTTTCATACACCAATACATCTTGGTTATAAGAAAAAGTTATTTAAAGCACCAGTCTTTCCTAAATTCAGTGGGCCTCAAAATTCTCATTGAGTTCCCTGGTATTCTACTGATTGCTTCAAACATAAAACACACCCCCCCCCCAACAAACGTCATAAAAAAATCTTTTAAAAAAAATTCAGTCAATAAAACAAACTCCAGAGCAGCTGGATTCACACTCCTGAGGAAAAAGCAGGATAGTAACAAGAAATAAAGCTTGCAGAACAGCTATTCACAACACCTGGCAGCTCCTTCTCGACTTTTAACTAAGGAAATCACAAGCTTCTTCCCTCTTTCCAAGATACATTTTCCTATATCATTTATGGAACAATTTATACACTTCTCTCTTCTCTCAAACAAGTTTGGGATTTAAGGTGTGGTCCCAATTTTTGAAACTCCGATTTTAGATAACCCCCATGTTTTTGTAACACGCTTTTTTTTTTTAACTTTATTCATTATTTGAGAGAGACAGAGAAAGCATGAGGGGGGGAGGGTCAGAGGTAGAAGCCCGGGGAGCCCTCCTGGGGACTCCATCCTGCGACTCCAGGATTACCACCTTAGCCCGAGGCAGTCGCTTCACCGACTGAGCCACCCAGGCGCCCCCCACACGTGCTGCTTCTTAACACAGTGAGCACTCTCTTCGCTCAATAGCCTTTCGTTTTCTATTAAGAAATTAACTGTTGAAATCTGAAACAATGTGTTACAGACGTGGAGGGAAGGAGAAGGCAAAAAGCAAGCACAAGAATGAGAATTATCCTAGGATCCGAACAACCTCCTGGATTGAATTTCCCTTTAAATAAACTTGGACAGGCGCCTAAACTCTGGATAACCAGCCAGAACAGCATTTTATTTAGCACATAAAATGGGTTTTATTTGGTTGCCTTGATTCAGGAAAGGCTGTTTAGCACTGCTTTGGGGGCGGTAATGAAAAAAAAAAGTGATTATACTTTCTCTCCAAGTCACAAGTTAAAAGAACTTTTTTACCTCCTCAGAAGCTACATTTAGGGGGGCTAATTTTGAAGTTTGAAGGCACCTGTAACAATCTTCGCACAGGCTAGAAGTGACTGAGAGGAGCTCCTCTCTACTGTAAATGTTTTTTGCCCCAACCAGGATCGTACCTCACCTCTACACCAGAGCACAGAAAACCCCCTGTAATAACTCCACACTGGGGATGGGTGGCAAGGAGAGAGGGTAAGACCACACAAGTCCACGCGCATCCATCTCACAGCCGGCAAACCTGTGCACGCCTCTCCAGGATCCCGCGCTCCGGGAGCTGGCATCTGCGGGTCCACACAGCAAGGAGCCAGCAGCACTGAGCGCGCACCGCTCGCCCGCCTCCCTGACCACGTGACTTTGGCCCCGCCCCACACCCAGCTGTGTGCGGAACCGCCCACGTACGAGGTTGGCGGCGGGGCGGGGGGGTGGTTTGCGCACGGCTCTCAGTCACTTTGGCAGAGGTGTGCTCTTCCCCCACCCCCGGGAAGAGAGGTTCTTAACACAGCCAGCCCACTCCATCTCCCGGAACCCTACTGTCCCACCGCTTCCAGGTTTCAGGAATCTTGCGACCACCCAAGAGGCCTGAGAAAAATGCTCCCAGTTAGGACCCCCATAGCACTCTTACTGTTTGGCAAATCTCAGGACATGCGTTCCACCGGAGGGATAAAGAAAGAGGGAATAAAGGTTGGCACTTAAGGCTCCTGATCCTGGGTGTGTGGTGCTGGGGAGATTTACTCTTGGGGACTCTGGGACAACTTGGTTCCTCTTCCTAAGGCAAGCGATTGTGTCTCTTGTCTGTAATAGCCACTCTGTAGGAATTGCCCTTAAATAGCTAAGGTAGTGGAAAATAGATCAAAGTCCCTCTTTGATGGCTGAGGAACAGGCGAAGTATGGGCATCAGAGAAAGTAAATAAGAGGATGTTTCAGAATGCCGGGGAGACAGATAAGTTAAAAAGCAATTGGAGTTTTTTTTTGTTGTGTTTTGTTTTGTTTTGTTGTTTTTTAATTGTCCTTTCAGGTGAAACATCCAGAGAATCTGCGCAGGAAATGCAGGTCTTGTTAGGGTACAAATCAGAATCTCTCCCCGCCCCCCCAACACACACACACCCTCTTCTCACTTCTAGACTAGGAAGGGCGGAGATACCAGTAAGGACTACCTGATATTTTTCATGCCCGCCCACCCCCCACCATAACTTGACTGCATGTTACCTGGTATCTGCAATGCAGATATCTTCTATGCCCACTGATGAGAAGTCATTTTTAAAAAATATGGTTAACATCTCTTTTGGCCATTTTAGCCATAGTAATGCTATCGGGATTAACTTTCTCTATGGTACTTTTTAGTACTGGAGATAAGTTGGGTGATTGCAACGTGACTTACAACGATTTCTGATCAAGGAAATTCTCGGCACTTCCCAAGGGTGGGTGGAGAAAACAGGTGGGAATGGTTGGTAGTCAACCCCTCCTCAAGCCCACCTGACGTTCTTTCCACCAGCTCTTGCTCACCCATGGTTTCAACATGGCTTCTCCACACCTGGAATACTTCCAAGCAGCTGCAACCATCTGCCTCACTCAGTTCCCACTGCACTTCCTGGTGCCTGAACTGGCAGTACAAACGCTGGCACAGAGCCCCAGCGCCGTCAAAAGGGCATGGAAAATGGCGAAAGTAACCCACAGACGGTAGCATGGGCCACTGCTCAGGGTCCCCCCCACTGGCTCAGGAACTCTGCCCACTGCGAGCTAGATCTGAGGTGAGCTGCCGGGCCACTTTTCCCTCAAGAGTCAGTCTTATATAGGCCGTAGCTACTCAAAGGTGGAGCTTGCTAGCTTTCCGAACCAATGGTGAGACTCGGGCTGGAGTCAAGGCAGAAATCAGGGAGTGAGCAAATGACTCTGAGAATGGTTGGTAGGGGACCTGGCAGGTGAGTGTAAAGAGTCTGTCTTCTGTGGGGAAGGTTTATTAAGACCTAAGCTAGAAGTAGGGAAAACAATTTCCCAAGAGCAATAAGGAGCCTTAAGGAGCCTCCTACCCTATGTATGTGGGGCCTACCTTGCTCTTAACAACCTCCTTTGACTTTTGTTATGTTTGGCTAGTAACCTTCATGGATCACAGAGAGAAATCTTAGCTTTGCCCCTCTCCGGGAGGTGATCTTAGGCAGGGTATCTTGATCTGTGAAATAAACGTGCCTTTCAGTGTGATGTAATGTACCAAACCTCCTAGCACAAAGTAGGTGAGGATTTAGGAAGGCAATAAAACCTAACTTCTCCCCCCCGCAAGCTCCACACATATCCACAAAAGATCTAACACGTGTTCCCCAAATCCTTCCAGTAGAAACTAATTCCTCAAAGGGAAACAATATCCATATTCCATTGGTCTTCTTTGAAACTGAAATACTCCTGGGATCGATGGCCTCATAAGTGACTGATAACTCAATGACTTTTAAACAAGAATGCTAGGAGTCTTGTAGTGATCCAAAGGGGCGCCTGCACCCCCGTGTTTATAGCAACAATGTCCACAATAGCCAAACGATGGAAAGAGCCCAGATGTCCATTGACAGATGAATGAAGAAAGAAGATGTGGTATATACACATGATGGAATATTACTCAGCCATCAAGAAATTGAAATCTTACCACTTGCAAGGACATGGATGGAACTACAGGGTATTATGCTAAGCGAAATACATCAATCAGAGAAAGACAATTATATGATTTCATTCATATGTGGAATTTTAAAAAACAAAATATGGGATCATAAGGGAAGGGAGAGAAAAATAAAATAAGATGAAATCAGAGACGGAGACAAACCATAAGAAACTCAACTATAGGGAACAAACTGAGGGTTGCTGAAGGGATGGTGGGTGGGAGGGACGGGGAAGTGGGTGATGGGCATTAAGGAGGGCACGTGATGTAATGAACCCTGGGTATTATGTGCAACTGATGAATCACTGAACTCTACCTCTGAAACTAATGATACACTATATGTTAATTGAATTTAAATAAAATAAAAATTTAAAAAGTGGTAAAATTAAAAAGAATGCTAGGAGTCTCTAGTACTAATTTAGTTTCATTTCTTCATAGGGCACAACCAGTAAAACACAAACAAGTGTGTTCTTTTTGCTTTGGTGAGGGGGGAGGGGTGTAGGTAGTGGTGATTACCCTGAAAGTCCCCAAAATGCCCCCAGATAAGAGAGATATCCAAATGTCCTCATTTTAAAGCTAACCGGCCAAGAGTGAATAATTTTCATAAGTCACTCTCCAGGATTATTTTTACTGGATGAGTTTTCCACACCTTAAATTATTTTCTTGTATTTTTTCCATTATATAATTTTTATGGCTGAGATAATTTTATTGAATATGTCCTCCTTTTCAGACGCCAGAAAATTTAAATTTCTCAGCAGAGTTTCCAAATCATGATCTTAATGGGAGTCACAAAGAAACTTCTTTTCTTACAAAAATTTAAAGTCGTCTATTCATCAGTGGGTGTTTCTTCGCTTGGTTCCTCACTCTGAATTAAATCTGACTCATCATTCCCGCCTGTATCATCATTCCCGCCTGTATCATCTGAGGCTGTGGAAACCATGTCCGTCGTTCTAGATTTTGACCTTGTGTCTGTTTTTCTCAATTCTGAAGAAGTGGTGCCCCAAAACGTGCTGCTCTCAGCACTCTTAGAAAAAGATGTGTCTGATATGCCTTCTGATGGATGAAAATAAGACAGAGTTGCCAGCTCTGGGTTGACGGTGTATTCAGTCTGAAATCTACTTTTATAACTGAAAAAGAAAACATGTATCAAGAGTTGTTTTTAATTACATACATTTGCAGCTCAACTCAATTTAGAAAAGAATCACAAAAATTAAAATAATATATTAATTCTGTCCAATTACTTGGTATAACACCATATAAATAAATGAAAAATGTTAGACCCTAAGCCGATGTGCCACTTAGAACAGAGTTCAGAGCCTTTTTGATCCAAGGCTAGCAAAAAAGAATGCATATCTGGATTCTCTATATCCTTTCCAATCAACTAGCGTTACTTTTACCGCTAGATGACTATTTAATAGAGTGGGGAAAACTTTCCCTTGAGAGAGAGCTCTATGCTCCTTTCTGAATAGGGGAAATGGAGCTTAACTCGAGATCTTAAGAGAAATTTGGGAGCCACATTCCCTAAACTATCTACAAGAGAGGAGGGTGAGCGCTTCACATCGCGCACGTTCCAAAGGCTCCAGAGGTCTGCGGACTTACTTAATTGTCTTCACTTTGTACAGCGTGGCACTGCACACCGCCAAGAGGATAACAAAAAGGAAGAGGGTCATCAACGAGATGCCCAGCATTAGTTTTAACTTGATTTCCTGTAGCTTGGTCAGGGTGTCTTCACTGGTAGCATTCAAATCAGAGTCTGAGAGGAAAGAAAGAAAATGCAATGGAAAAGAGTAACGGTCTCCAGCATGTTTTCCTGGATGAGTAAAGAGAGCAAAGCAACTGAAGAGAAGCCTTCGCCATCCAGAGTATTCACTGCACACCCTCACTTGTCTCACGCAACGCAAAGAAGACTGTAAGCTACTCCCTAGGGCTAAGTACTCTTTGCCTGTTCTTTTCAACCTCCACAACAGTCCTGGAGGAGCTGTTCTTAGCTCCATTTTCCAGGATCACAGAAGTTTATGAATTCGTCCATGGCACACAGCGAGTAAGTGGCAAAATCTGGTTTCAAACCCAGGTTACCAGATGTACAAATGTGTCTACAGCAATCGTCCTTCCTGACTAATAAAGACCATTTCAAGACTCTGAAGGGATGACCATTAAAAATGTGACGAACTTACACACCAGGGCCTTGTCCTTCAGAAGAGAAAGATACCCTTTTACTGTTGGGACCTGCATTGATTTTTCTCTGATGCTAAAGGGATGGTGCACCAGATGCTTTCTCCAGGAATTGAAGAACTGCATTTATCATTTTGTTACTGAGATCACACCTAGTGTATTTGATGTTAAAAAAGAAACGAAAACCTACTTCTTTCTAAAGTAAGTTAAATAATAAAAATCATGTCCAGATCCAGAGACATCAAAGGTCTTTTTTACTAAATCTATTAATGAAAATACATCTTTGCTGCCACATTTTACATTTGCCTGAATTGATGTCTGACTTAATAGACATTTATTTAATGGTGACTTGAAATGACCGTGTTGATATTTCTCCCTTCCCCCAACTTTCTCCCGCCCAAAAGTTCCATAGGCTTTCCTTATTTTCTAGGTCATGGTGTTTTGGTGATAAGCAGGGACAAGCTCCCATGTTTGTATTCCCTGATTCCGTAATTGTCAAAGTGCGATCTTAGACCGCGAAGAGTGAAATGTATACTGCTATCAGTGACTGTTATCTTGACTTTGAGGCAGATGCTTTGGGGAATTATCAAACAAATTATGTTAAAAGGGGCTCTGCTGCTCCTTAAAAGGGTTTTTGTAAAGAGGTGTGCTTGTAATACATTTTGTTTTTCATGGTGATGCTCAAAACTAGAGAAAGATTCTGACTCGCTGTGTCTCTCTCTGTCAATAAATAAAATCTTTTAAAAAATCTTAAAAACAAAACTAGAGAAGGGTTTGGAATTCCCCACCACTGGAAATCACAAGAAAGCTAATTACAAGCTTGGGCAGATGTTATCTGTAAAATGGAGATAATACCAACTTCATGGAGTTGCTGTGAGGACTGACATCATAATGTATATAAAGCCCCTGGCATGTTATATGTGCTCCATATATGATAAAAAATTAATCATGTTCAATTTAATTACTGGGAAAGACAAAATATTTCTCAAGTAACACAGCATTAGTCATTCCCATATATAATTTTTCTAAACAAAGACTCACTTGATTTTCTTAAAACCCTGCAAGGCAAATGGCTGTATTTGTCAAATAGTCCAATGCTAAATAGAGATGTCAGGCCTTAGATGTATCACCAGATGCTAACTTTTCCCCAATAGTTTATTTGTAGGACAGAGGTTTGGGAGAAATTAATATATTGCCTTGTCGTGAAATTTTCTATTGAAATCAGGAGTTCTTTTACTCACATAAATATAAATAATCCATGAATGAAAATTACCAAAAAGAAAAAAAAAACTGCATTCAGCAGCAGGAATTCTCTCATTCATTGCTGGTGGGAATACAAAATGGTATAGCCACTTTAAGGGTCAGTTTGGTAATTTCTTACAAAGCTAAACATAGTTTTACCACACAAGCCAGCAATCACAATTCTCTATATTTACCCAGAAGAGTTGACAACTTATGTCCACACAAAGACCTACACATGAATGTTTATAGCAACTTTATTCATTATTGCCAAAAATTGGAAGTAATCAAGATGTCCTTCAGTAGGTGAATGGATAAATTGGTATATCCACACAACGAAATGTTATTCAGTGATAAAAAGAAATGAGCCATCAAGCCACGAAAATACATGGAAGAATCTTCAATGCATATTACTGAGCGAAAGAAGCCAGGGTGAAAGTCTATGTACTTTATGTTTCCAACCATATAACATTCTGGAAAAGGCGAAACTATGGTGATGGTGGAAAGATCAGCGGTTGCCAGAGGCTCGGGACAAAGGGGCGGATAGGCGGAACACGGGATTTTTAGGACAGGGAAACTGCTCTATGACCGTGGTGGTGGACACATGTCAAAATGCACAGACCTGTGCAACGCAAGGAGTGGACCCTAGGGTAAACTATGGACTCGACTTCATATTAACGTACTGCTATTGGCTCCTCCATCGTAAAACCTGCACCAAACTGAGGCAAGATGAGAATGATAGGAGAAACTGAGTTGGGGGAGTATAGGAGAACTCTCTGTACTTTCTGCTTATTTTTTCTGTAAGCCTAAAACTGCTCTGAAAATGGAGTCTATCAATTAAAAACACCGCATTCTAGATATGACTCACTTGCCTGCGCCTCTGTTTGGTTTATCTGTTTTAGGAATAGAAGTCACAAAACCGGAAAATGAAAACATCTCTCTGCATATATGGCAACTGGAGAATAATGCTTAGGGACAATCGCTTTTTAAAACAGCAAATGTCCTCTCTGATATGATGCTAGCCACCGCGCGACCCTAAAGTACATTCCACATTACTAGAGAAAACAGTACCGCCATGCAGTGAAGTCACACACTGAAATGTGTGCCGGCACTAATGCATCCATTTAATTGAAGTATTTTGTTCTTACTTGGAATTGGGCGAAATAATTGATCTTTTTCTTCAATCTCCTCTGCTGTTGGTGTTGCATTTAAAGCTGTTAAGACAATAAATTGGTGTTATGGTAAACAAAATTCACTTACGAAAATTACTGTGCGTGTGTGTTTAATATAGAGAGTTAATTCTCATTATTCATGACAGTTATGCTCCGTCAAGTCACGGGAACACTGACTTAGTGAATATTGAATTGTTGCTCTTGGGGCAAATGCAAGCTTAGGTTCCTGAGGACCTCTGGTCACAACGTTGTCATCAACCAATCAATACATAACTTGTTTTATGTGTGTTTCTGTTTAAAGATACTTTATTTACTATACATTGCTGATTCATTGACACTGAATTCATGATTAATGTGATTAATGGCATTATAACTCAAGCCTAAACAAAGTGTATCTGACACATATTTTCTCCATAAGGTATATCACCGCCTTCTCGTGCTCAGGAACACTAACCAGCATCTTAATACTACACTTGGGGGCCATTTTAATTAGGAAATTCACCGACTGAAAGCACAAAAATGCAAAACACATAGCACTAAATAGACAACAAGAAGGACACTTAATTACAGTGTAAGAGCTGCAAAAGGAAGGCAGAATGTTGCCTTGTTCTGTCTGCGCTGGGAACGTGAGTGTCGGGCAATTAAAATTTGTTGCTGCTCTGTGCATGTCTGTAAACGAGCATGAAAGTGATTCGGGGGTTACAAATATATTTTAGATGTAGGTAAATTCGCAAATACAAAATCTGCAAATAATGAGAATCAACTGAATATGGTATGCAGTTCATGTTTACAATGCATATGCATGTACATGTGTGCTACACGAATGACATTTATACATGTGTGCATCTGCAGATACATTCATACATGCATGTATAAGACATGCACATTGCACTTACATATGTCTGCTTATATGTTTATGATATATGCATTACTTTTATACATGCATATATTTTGATACACACTTTGCATTTATTCGCATATCTCCATGTGCTTACATGCATCCTGCTCCAAACACAAAGAAGAACTACACTGAGCAAGAGCCTTATTTAAAATTTTTAATCATAAATAAACTGAATGACAAGATTGCAACATTTACAGGAGAATAAACTTTTGGGGGAGAGAATCAGAAAGTGTGTGACACAATCAATTTTGTGGGTTTGTTTTGCATTTGTTATTACATGTGATAATGGCAGCAAAATGTTGACTTATTAATTCTTAATATTAGAACTATTTGCACGGATGTTGGCTTTCTCACATAAGACTTTAGAAAACCAAAACATTTTCCCAGCTACCTAACTACTATGAGTTTACCTTTAGCTAACATTGTCCAAAATGCAGGCTCATTTGGACCCTTGCTTGGTCCTGTTTAAAAAACAAAATAGAACAGGATAACTAAGTAAGGTAAGTTCACTTTAGTAAATTTGTGATAGAGCATTTATTCACTTGTTAGTTTAGTCATGTAACAGTTATACCTTGAGATTCCACCATGTGCCAGACGCTGTGGTTGGCATTGAAAGTCAGGAATGAAGACACAGGCCTTACGCTGACGGAACACACTCTCAGTTTGGGAGGCAGACAAGAATCACTGTTAATTATGATGCAGGATAATGGGGGTGGGGGTTCCAATAGAAATGCACAAGTGGTTTGCACAGAGAGCCCTAACTCCAGTTGCAAAGGCCAGAAACCCTTCGAAAGGGAGATGATGCCCCAGTATGGGCTTAGAGGACTAGAAATTGTTTTCCAGGCAAACAAGCAAGAGTGAGATCATTCCACTGAGTCATGAGCAGATTTTGTGAGTTCTGAGAGCCTCGGGTAGACTAGAGTGAAGAATATGGATGGGGAATGTGACCAGAAATGAAACTTGAACATTTCTCAATGGTCAGATTATTTCAGGTTTAAATGCCTGGTTAAGAAATTAGAGCATGAAAAATAAATAAATAATTTTTTTTAAAGGTTGTTAGAACATGACCCATGCCCAGTAGTAAATTACTAAAGATATTTACGAAAGGAACACCACCAGGATGATGAGATTTCTATTTTTAAATAAACCAAAAAAAGTGACTAAGATTTTTGTTTGTTTTAGTAGTGTTAAAGATGTTAAAGTGAATTAGTTTAATTCACAGTAATCGTATGAGAAACATACTTGGATGCTTCATGTAACGACAGGTCCATTGTCTTCAATTAGACCACTCATTCAAGACCTTAGAGGAGAGCCATCCTGGGTTGTTATGGTTATCCAAATATTTTATAAGGAACACTATTCTTGACAGGAAAATAAAATGATGATTTTGATTTTGAAACCTGTCACTACCAACCCCCCCCCCAATAATTTTAGGAAACACTAATAGTTGACTCTAATTAGAGATAAATTTATTCCTCAAGCAGATAGAAATTTTTACATTATTATTTAAAAATATTAAAATGTATTAAAATATACTTATATATCTAATATAAATATAAATGTAATACATTTTATTAAAATAAGTTTTATTTTAAAAAGAGCTCACTCCTATCCCTTGTCAGGTAAATCTAAAAATTGACTCTGATTTTCACTGTTTAAAAGGTTTTAGAGTGACTTCAAATTGTAGCTGTATAAATTCTTTAAGCATGCATGTTTCACTTTATGAAACACCCAGAGTACAGAAACATAAATTAAATCATATAATGATATGCTCCAAGTATGACTACAGCTTAGAAACTTTAATACTTCGATTTTTTTTCCCATAGTGTTCTGTAGGACTTTCTTCACTGGTGCCTTTTCCAGTAGGTGATATAGTTGTTTCATTGACAAGTTTATCTGCAAAAAGGGATAACAGATTATCAGCATATACACATATTGACAGCATCTGTGACTAGGCATTTTTTTTTAAGCTAAAAAACGGAACAAAGAAAGAGAAAAAAAAGAGAAAGATGTTGACTTTTTCCTGAGACGTATTAAAGGAAGGGAAAGAAGAAGGCATTGAAGAATAAAGTTTTTGAGATAATGGGTTGCCTGAGAGGGGATTGATGCACCTATAATTTGAGAAAAAGCTGGGGCGGAGGGGCTGTGGGGGGTGGTTGTGGTGGTGGTTATACGCTTCCTTTAGAGGTAAAAGAGATGTATTGGATGAGAACATTGGCTTCAGATGTTTCCCTGAACAGGACTTGAAGTGATCTTCTCAGCCCCGGACGGCTTTGGTTGCCAGTCAGTGTTAGGACACAGAAGAGGAAGGCGCACCAGTATCCTTGTAAATCAGAAACATTTGCATGTTAACGACTCAAAACAGAGTTTTGGGTACAACAATTTGGGGCTACAAATCAAGGGTCTTCAGGCCTATTTTAGTATATATCTCAGTCTATAATGTGTCCCTCTTCTGGAGGAATGTCAGTAAGAGTGTATTTGGGAACAATTGTGACTGAGGGACATTTTCCGTAGCCTGCTCATGGTGGCCATTTCAGTTAATTTTGTTTAATACGGGAGTCAATGAAGTTCCCATGAAGTACAGGCAATCTCATTATAGAAGAGTTCTCCAGAGAGGCAGAATGAATTCAGACTGAACCCACCAAAAGCACCATGACAGGTGCCTTGTTGGCAAGAAAGCTATGGAAAAGAGAGTCTGTTACCAGAGTTGACATGATTCGGGCAGGGCTCCAACAAAAACTGGTAAGTAATCCTTCCACTCTGCTACGCATCCCTCATACTTGGAGAAAGGTGGTGTGTGGACTTTCCCCTTGCCCTCACAGTTCTAGGGACTAAAAGAATTGTTAGTCAAAATTATTCTGGAGAATTCCATCTCCTTGAGGGGCTTGCTCCTCTAGAATGTCCCTACCATGTTAGTATATCTCCTGTCAGAGCCCCCATTTAAAATGGGAAAAATTTCTTATCCAATCCAACTTTCTTTGACGTTATTTTGAGGACTTGAATTGTGGGAATAGAAATTAGGGTTTTAGAATTTCTTCCATGTGTCCTATGGTCCTCAACAATCCATCTCCTGAAGAAATTTGAGCTACCTGGTCTGTTGAAGACCTGGCTCTCTGTTTCTTGTCCCAAACAACTCAACATGGTGTTTGCTGTGTACAAGCAAAATTCCCATGAGTGATTTGTTTAATTAACATATGCCCTTAAAATGTCCCTCACTTATGTCCCAAGGTTTAGAATTACTCAAAATATTCCATTATTGTCAAATAACTTTATTAATAATTAGGTATTACCGAGTCTTGGCTTTTCCCAATATTGAAGCTACTAGGGCCAGAAACATTCTCTCCTTCTTATTTAATTTTATCCTCTTTTCTTGCCTTCTGTTTTATGCCTGTGTGTTTCATAGATATGAGCTATTGATACTTCATGGTGAAAGATATGTATATGTCCTTTGGAGACTTTTAATGGCCTCCAAAGTCACATGCTGGCAACAGTTTTATCTAGCAAATTAATTACACTTGGTGGAAAGATGCAAAAAGGAAATAAGAACATTTGAAGTTGAAGGTATAAGCAGAAAGGAATAAAAACGTGGGTTTAAGAAAGACATACAATTTTCTAGAGCCCTAAATCTTGTCATTATTTTTCTTTCCATGAAAACCAAAAATATGAGGCTAAGGTATGTAAGAACCTGCTTGACTCCTGATTTTATTAGTGCAAGAGGCATGGAGTCTCCTTATTTAGGAACTAAGATTCCCTGACTCTAGCTCCACTAAGACATTTTTCCTACTTGACACTCTCTAGTGCTGTTTGGAAATCTTGCTTTAAGGGCTTTTCATACTTGCAACGGTGACTTTCAGTATTTTTAGTACTTACAGTTTCTTAGGGCAAATTGCAAATCTGTTGTTGCTCTCACGGATATTTCAGACTGGCTGCCATTTGGATTTTGCGTTGTGAACACGTCTAAAAATACAAGGTCGAATGTTTTCAGCAACTAAGTTACTTCTTGTTCCCTTAAGTTTTTCCTCATCTGATTTTTTTTTTCTTAAAACATAGGCACTGACTAGTTCCAAGAAAAGAATAATAAAGTATTTGAGGTATTCTTCAGCTACAAATTAAGGAAATGGTTTAAAAATAAACAAGGTTTAAAAATAAAATTCATGGAGCTCCTGGGTGACTCAGTTGGTTAAGCGCCTGCATTCGACTCAGAGGAGGATCCCAGGGTCCTGGGATCGAGCCCCACATTGGGCTCCCTGCTAAGCAGGGAGAGGGAGAAGGAAACTGCCTCTGCCGCTCCCCCTGCTTGCACTTTCTCTGTCAAATAAATAAATAAAATCTTTAAAAAATAATAAATAAATAAAATAAAAATAAAATTCATGGGGAAAAGGCCAAATTAGTATCCTTATGCTAAATAACATTCTGAGAAGAAATTATTGAGGGTTGATTATAACTCAAAACTAATGGATATATCCGCCCAACCAGAGTCAAAGTAAATTGGGTCAAGACGGCAGACTGACATATTTACATATGAATACATGCGCGTCTCCTTTTTTCAAAATCTCATGAAATGACAGAAAATTTTATACATACATGAATGCATCTGTGTTTGATACATACATACATATTCAATCATCCTACCATGTAGTCACATTCGTGCACACACAAACAGTGCCATTACTGTATCATGATTTTTGAGGAATTTCTGAGCTAGATCTATGGGGAAATATAACAAAAGGACACCAAAGCCCAACATGCATGTTATGAGTTATGAAACTATAAAAATTAAAACACTTCAGTACTTTTACAGAGAAAAACAGATGAAAGAAACAATAAAAAGGTAGCAAATGGCCCAATTTCAAATGAGAATTTAGATTATATTAAATAGGTTTCACATGAGTAGGGAATTGGTGTTAGATATTTGGCAAACCTCCTTGAAAAATATAAAGTTTGGTGCCTAATTTATGCCTTATACAAAGATTTATGAGCAAAAATATGAAATTATTTGAAAAAATGGGAAAATAATTTAATTTCTTCAGTTGAATAAGACCAAAATATAAAATGCAGAAATTATTTAAAAATTAATAAACAATTGATTTTTAAAAATTACAATTTTTCTCTGTGATTAAGATACCTAAACAGGTTTAAAAATAAGCAACAGCCTGGGAAAAAAATACTTGTTAACTTTTACTATAGGAAAAAGATTATTATAGTAAACATAGAAAGATCTCCTACAAATAAATGAAAATACAACCTGATAGAAAAACAGGCCATGGATATGAATAGACAAATCACAGAAGTAGAAATAAAATACCCAATAAATATAGAGAAAAATACTCAACTTCACAAGTAATCAGAATGCAAATGAAAACAGTAATGGAAATTTCTCACTTATATTCACAAAATATGATTAACAATTTTCACTGTAGGTGAGATTGTGGGGCATTTTTGGAGGATATAAATCGTAGATACTTTTTGGAGGGCAATTTGCTGGTATCAATATTTTTAAAGATTTACCCTTTATCCAGCAATGCCCAGTACTTGGTATCTATCCAAAGAGAGATACACCCAACTGTATATGAGAAGAATGTAAAAGGGAAAGACTGCACATAACCTAATTCTTTAAAAGATAGTGGATAAATTATGGGACGTCATTTTACAGAATACTAGGTATCCACTAAAAACAATGAGGCAGATGTGGAAAGATCTCCAGAGTTGTTAAGTGAGAAAAGTAAGTCATAACACAATTTCTTAGGAAGATCCCATTTATGTTTTGTATATATATTGTGTGTAAGAAAGATTCTTTCTTTAATCGAAGTCATCATCAGGCTCTTAGTTTATTTACCCTCTGGATATTTTTTAAAAAAGGTACATCCTGAAATGGAAATGATTGCACCATTTGCACATCACAGGGAAAAGACTTGGTGGTGGATAGATTAGATAACACTCCTGACTCTGGCTTTGGTAGTATGAAATCTGGCAATTGACCTCTCTGAGAACTAGGTGTGTTTTTCACCTACAAAGGAAGGACATTGATTCACCAAGGAGAAAATAGAAATAACAATTTATGCATTATTAGTATCAAAGTACTTGAGTGTATATATATGAACGTGAATATATATGTATATATCTCAATTGCATTCCTATTTTTCCTTTGATTAATGTTAATAGGGATCCCAAGATAACTAGATTTAATCTTAATTTGTTTTTATTTTGACAAGAGTTTCTTACGAGTGGTGGACCTTATAAGGACACAGAAAGAAAGCCCATATGTGTAATCATGAATAAACTGAAGTTTGATGACCTTTCAAACATCTTAAAGTCATCTTGCTATGAAGTGAATTTTGTGCCCCCCACCCCGAAAAGAGACATGTTTAAGTCCTAACCCTCAGCATCTCAGAATGCAACCTAATTTCAAAAGAGGGTCATTGAAGATATAATTAGTCAAAATGGAGTCACACTGGAGTATGGTGGGCTCCTAATCTGATATGAATGGTGTCCTTATAAGAAGGAGGAAATGGACACAGGCACATCAAGAATGCCATGTAAAGATGGAGGCAGAGACTAGAATTGTGCTACAAGCCAAGGAATGCCTGGGGCTACCAGAAGATGGAAGAAGGAAGGAATGATCCTCCCCGAGAGGTTTTGTAAAGACCGTGGCATGATCAAAACTTTGATTTTGGATTTCTGATTTCCAGAATGGTGAGAGAATAAATTTCTGTTGCTTCGAGCCACCAAGTTTGTGGTACTTTTTTTCAGCAATACCCACCTCCAAATAAATCTTGGTTAACTCACCACAGAATTAGATCAATTGCAAATCACCATAATGCCATGATGAACTCTGTTATTTATAGGAAATTACCAAAAAAACCTTGTTAAACTTCATAGCATCTCATGAAAAAAGCTGTAGAAAATAAGAATTTCATTTAACACACTGAAACATTAACAAGGTAAATAAAAATTTAAGAAGTGGGAAATAAAATTACAGAGTTTTTAAAATGTTAAATCAAAGCACCACAACCAGCTTTTGTATATGTGTTGCTATTAACTTTAAAGACTTACATTGTTTTATATCTTTATAATAATTGCCACTTTTCTCATTAGCAGGAGTATTCTCGTTAATTTCCGGTTCCTGTTTATATTCTTTCAGAGTGCTAGGTGCCCACATCTCATCTGCAAGATTCATGATAAGAAATACGTTGACTTCTTTTACTACTTTCTTTTTTTTTTCAACTGCATTTTTCTACAAAGGATTTGAGGCAGAGATTTAAAATGTAAATTATGCCGTATTTCCAATAATAAACTTTGTATCATCCTATAGAAAACTGTCACATACCAGTTTTCTAAGATAATGGGTCATCTTTCTTATTTGCTCTTCCCGTAAAACCTTTAAATGCTACTCACCACCACCATGGGAAGTCGTATTGGGGTCCTGTAAGGAAAGAACCCCAGATACAAAAATAAACAATATAAAATTCATAGGGAAAATGATTGATTTATCCAGTAACCTCCTGCTTCTCCTCAGAGTTTTCTTTCTGTTGCCCAGCAGTTCCTGTAACTAGCTAGGACATTATGATGTCACTGCCTAAGGGAGATCAGAATGCTGGGGATGAATTTCCAAAAGCTTTGTGACTCAGTCTGACATCTAGTTTATCTTTGATGTTAAAAATGGTCCAAAAACTAACCATTATAAGATTTTCTTTGAAAATCAGGAAATACATTTTCATGAAATAATGTGAATTATTAGTCATCAGATTTTAAAGAACCATTAATATCGTTGATAGCAAAATGAGAACAGAAGTTTTTGGTTTTCCTTTCCTGATTAAAACCCTTCAGAGTGTAGGAATAGAGGGTACATTTCTCAATCTCATAAAAGCCATCTATGAAAAGCCTACTGCAAATATTATTCTCAATGGGGAAAAGCTGGAAGCCTTTCCCTTAAGATCAGGAACTCGACAAGGATGTCCACTCTCGCCACTATTATTCAACATAGTACTAGAAGTCCTTGCAACAGCAATCAGACGACAAAAAGGGATCAAAGGTATTCAAATCGGCAAAGAAGAAGTCAAAATGTCTCCATATAGAGACATTTCCATATAGAGTATCATGTGATACTCTATATGGAAAACCCAAAAGAAGCCACTCCCAAACTATTAGAAGTTATAGAGCAATTCAGTAAAGTGGCGGGATACAAAATCAATGCTCAGAAATCAGTTGCATTTCTATACACGAATAACGAGACCGAAGAAAGAGAAATTAGGGAATCCATCCCATTTACAATAGCACCAAAAACCATACGTTACCTTGGAATTAACTTAACCAGAGATGTAAAGGACCTATATTCTAGAAACTATAAATCACTCTTGAAAGACATTGAGGAAGACACAAAAAGATGGAAAGATATTCCATGCTCATGGATCGGAAGAATTAACATAGTTAAAATGTCCATGCTACCCAGAGCAATCTACACTTTCAATGCTATCCCGATCAAAATACCGAGGACATTTTTCAAAGAACTGGAACAAACAGTCCTTAAATTTGTATGGAAACAGAAAAGGCCCCGAATCTCCAAGGAACTGTTGAAAAGGAAAAACAAAGCTGGGGGCATCACAATGCCGGATTTCGAGCTGTACTACAAAGCTGTGATCACAAAGACAGCATGGTACTGGCACAAAAACAGACACATAGACCAATGGAACAGAATAGAGAGCCCAGAAATGGACCCTCAGCTCTTTGGGCAACTAATCTTTGATAAAGCAGGAAAAAACATCCGGTGGGAAAAAGACAGTCTCTTCAATAAATGGTGCTGGGAAAATTGGACAGCTACATGTAAAAGAATGAAACTTGACCACTCTCTCACACCATACACAAAAATAAACTCCAAATGGATGAAAGACCTCGATGTGAGACAGGAATCCATCAAAATTCTAGAGGAGAACATAGGCAGCAACCTCTACGACATCGGCCAAAGCAACCTTTTTCATGACACATCCCCAAAGGCAAGAGAAACAAAAGATAAAATGAATTTATGGGACTTCATCAAGATTAAAAGTTTCTGCACAGCCAAGGAAACAGTCAGAAAAACTAAGAGGCAGCCCACGGAATGGGAGAATATATTTGCAAATGACACTACAGATAAAGGACTGGTATCCAAGATCTACAAAGAACTTCTCAAACTCAATACACGAGAAACAAATAAACAAATCAAAAAATGGGCAGAAGATATGAACAGACACTTTTCCAATGAAGACATACAAATGGCTAACAGACACATGAAAAAATGTTCAAAATCATTAGCCATCAGGGAAATTCAAATCAAAACCACACTGAGATACCACCTTACGCCAGTTAGAATGGCAAAAATTGACAAGGCAAGAAACAACAATTGTTGGAGAGGATGTGGAGAAAGGGGATCCCTCCTACATTGTTGGTGGGAATGCACATTGGTACAGCCACTCTGGAAAACAGTGTGGAGGTCCCTTAAAAAGTTAAAAATTGAGCTACCCTATGATCCAGCCATTGCACTACTGGGTGTTTACCCCAAAGATACAGACATGGTAAAGAGAAGGGCCATATGCACCCCAATGTTCATAGCAGCAATGTCCACAATAGCTAAATCATGGAAGGAGCCGAGATGCCCTTCAACAGATGACTGGATTAAGAAGTTGTGGCCCATATGTACAATGGAATATTACTCAGCTATCAGAAAGAACGAATTCTCAACATTTGCTGCAACATGGACGGCACTGAAGGAGATAATGCTAAGTGAAATAAGTCAAGCAGAGAAAGACCACTATCATATGATTTCTCTTATCTATGGAACATAAGAACTAGGATGATCAGTAGGGGAAGAAAGGGAAAAAGAAAGGGGGGTAATCAGAAGGGGGAATGAAACATGAGAGACTATGGACTATGAGAAACAAACTGAAGGCCTCAGAGGGGAGGGGGGTGGGGGAATGGGATAGACCGGTGATGGGTAGTTAAGGAGGGCACGTATTGCATGGTGCACTGGGTGTTATATGCAACTAATGAATCATCGAGTCTTACATCGGAAACCAGGGATGTACTGTATGGTGACTAACATAATATAATAAAAAATCATTTAAAAAAAAAAGAAGAAGAAGTTTTTGGTTTTCAAAGCATTACCATATTGTATGTTCCTTTGAATAGCTGCAAGAAAGCACCTGTTAAAAACTCATCAGATACCTAGATTCAATCCAAATGCCCTGCAAGGTCTGGTTCATGGGCTATCTTCACTATAGAATTCCTTACGAAAAGTGTTTTGAAACTCGTCTTCTCCCTGCTGATGAGCGAGGCTGATTGTCATGTGTCTGTTATTTGTATGTCTTCTTTGGAAAAATGTCCATTCATGTCTTCTGCCCATTTCTTAACCGGATTATTTGTTTTTTGGGTTCTGAGTTTGATAAGTTCTTTTTTTTTTTTAAGATTTTATTTATTCATTTGACACAGAGAGAGAGACAGCCGGCGAGAGAGGGAACACAAGCAGGGGGAGTGGGAGAGGAAGAAGCAGAGCAGGGAGCCTGATGCGGGGCTCGATCCCAGGACCCTGGAATCACGCCCTGGGCTGAGGGCAGATGCTTAATGACCGAGCCACCCAGGTACCCCTGAGTTTGATAAGTTCTTTATAGATTTTGGATACTAACCCTGTCTCGGATATGTAATTTGCAAATTTCTTCTTCTATTCCATAGGTTACCTTTAGTTTTGTTGTTTCCTTCGCTGTGCAGAAGCTTCTTATTTTGATGAATTCCCAATAGTTAATGTTTGCTTTTGTTTTCCTTGCCTCAGGAGACGTAGCCAGTAAAAGGCTGCTACGGACAAGGTCAAAGAGGTTACTGCCTGTGTTCTCCTCTAGAGTTTTGATGGTTTCCTGTCTCACATTTAGGTCTTTATTTTGAATCTATTTTTGTGTATGGTATAAGAAAGTGGTTCAGTTTCACTATTTTGCTGTCCAGTTTTCACAACACCCCTTGTTGAAGAGACAATCTTTTTTCCATTAGCCTTTCCTGCTTTATCGAAGATTAATTGACCATATAGTTATGGGCTCATTTCTGGGTTTCCTATTCTGTTCCATTGATCTATGTGTCTGTTTTTGTGCCAGTACCATACTGCCTTGACCACTATAGCTTAGTAATATAGCTTGAAGTCCAAAATTGTGATGCCTCCAGCTTTGCATTTCTTTTTCAACATTACTTTGGCTTTTCCAGGTCTTTTGTGGTTCCATACAAATTTTAGGATTCTTTGTTCTGGCTCTGTGAAAAATGCTGTTGGTATTTTGATAGGGAGTTCATTGAATGTATAGATTGCTTTGGGTAGTATACATATTCTAACAATATTTATTCTTTTAATCCATGAGCATGGAATGTTTTTCCATTTCTTTATGTCATCTTCAATTTCTTTCATCAATGTTTATTAGTTTTCAGAGTACAGATCTTTTACCTCTTTGGTTAGGTTTATTTCTAAGTATCTTAGGGTTTTTGGTGCAGTTGTAAATGGGATTAAGATTCAGATTCATTAAAATATTCAAGTATCTTAATGAATGGCTTCAGATAATCAAACCATGTATACAGTGTGATGACCTCACAGCATCTACCTTGCAGTGGAAAATGCCAGGTTCATGGAGATTACTCTTTGGCAGTGGTCTTGCCCCTGTGCTTTTTTGATCTGTTTGCAGTTTTATGCCTATGTCCCAAGACACTTATTACCAATACAACTATTGAACAACTATATAAAAAGTTACATTATCTGAGACTATATTAGGAAATAAATCTTTACTTTTCTCAGAAAATCTCAAAGAAAATGGATTAACAAAAGGTTGTTTTGCTATGCTTTTCACTACATACAACAAATGTAAATTTTGTACAATAAATATTTCCTAGGTTAAAAAAAAAGAGTCCCTTTACTATTTCTTGCAGGGTTGGTTTAGTGGTCATGAACTCCTTCAGTTTTTGTTTGTCTGGGAAACTATCTCTCCTTCTATTCTGAATAATAACCTTGCTGGATAGAGTATTCCTGGCTGTATATTTCTCCTATTCAGCATGTTGAATATATCATGCCATCTCTTCTGGCTTGCAGTTTCTGTTGACAGATCTGTAGCCAGCCCTGTTAGTTTTCCCTTGTAAGTTAGGGACTTCTTTTGTCTTGCTGTTTTTAGGATTTTTTTCCTTTGTCACTATATTTTGCAAATTTAAGTACAATATGTCTTGATGTTGGCCTGCTTTTGTCGATTTTGAAGAGGGTTCTCTGTGCCTCCCGGATCTAGATGTCTGTTTCCTTCCCCAGATTGGGGAAATCTTTAGCTATTATTTCCTCAAATAAATGTTGTGTGCCCCCCCCTTCTTCTTCTGAGACTCCTATGATACAAATGTTATTACCTTTGATGGAGTCACAGAGTTCCCTAAGTCTATTCTCGTGTTGCATAACTCTTCCTTCTTTTGTTCACCTTCATTATTTTCTATTGTTTTATCTTCTAGGTCACTAATTTGTTCCCATTTCTTCCATCCTTGTATTCATTGCATCAAGTCTGTTTCAAATCTTTGTTATTGCATTTTTCATTTCCGACTGATTGAAATTTTCGACTGATTGTTTTTTAACTCATTTGTCTCTGTGGTAAGGGCCTGCCTAAATTCTTCCATTCTTTTCCTAAACCCAGAGAGTATCCTTATGATTGTTGCTCTAAATTCTCCATCAGGCATATTACTTATATTGGTTTCAATTAGATCTCTGGCCATGACCTTGTCTTGTTCTTTCATTTAGGATAAATTTCCCCCCGGCACCCTTGGCATTTTTTCTAAGTCTCTGACTTCTGCGTGCTAGAAAAGCCTGCTGTGTTTCCTGCTCCTGACAGTAATGGCTTTACAAAGGAGGGGTCATATAGTGTCCAGGGCCTGGCACTTCCAGGAGTGTCTCAGGGGTGTGCTGCGTGCACTCTGCTGCTGTGTTTTGGCTGCTGTATCTTTCAGGCTGGTCCTCTGCAGAGGGTCCCCTTGCCTGCTGTGGGCCGTGTTTGGACCTTGGTCAGAGTGTGGGGAGTTTTAACTAGCTGTACTCTGGTCTGCTTGTTAAGTGAGACCTGACTCTAGTTTCACTAGAACTGAAGCCTGGCAGAACTCTCTGTTCAGTAAATGAGGTGTGTACAGGGGTTTCTGCCAGTCTCCTGGGGAAGGGGCCTGCTGCACTGGGACTGAGACACGCCTGCCAGAGAAAAGCAGTCCCAGCAGAGCACAGGGAGGTGGGACTTGGTGCAAGGAGCTTAGGCAGCCAGTGTGAGTGCTGTGCTATTTACCTCAGGTGGCTCTGCACCTATGCTGAGGGGTGGCTGGGGGAAATGGTGCCCGCTGGCTTCTCTGTCCCAGGAGATGTGACTCTGCCAATGCCACCTCCCGCAGATGTGCTCCAACAAGAGCGAACGGTCTCCCCCCATGCACTTCAGGTGATCCTCAGATCATGCCCTCTGCCCCAGGGTTGTTTGCCTGCCTTCACCCCAGGATTGGGCAGCACCATCATGGCTCTATCCCAGCCAAGCCCACTGACCCTTCTAACTCCAGTCTTCAAGCCCTGCTGATGGCAAAAACTCAGGAAAATCAGCTCCTCTTGCTTTCCCAGTCACTGGCGTTAGGGACGTATTTTCCTTGTGTGATCCCCCGTGTTCAGCTCTCTCTCGCCTTTCTCTGAGACCAGGGTTCCCTCCCCTCCATGACACCTGCCATCTGTTTCTCCCCCAAACCACATCTCTGCACCTCCACTTTCTGTAATGTGGCCTCCTCTCTCCCTCTAGCTGTGGAGTTTGCTCTATCAGTCCTCAGGTTGATTTCTTGGGTATTCAGAATGATTTGATAGTTATCCAGCTGTGTTCCAGGGACAAGGCAAGCCTAGGGGTCTCCTTCTATGCCATTAAGTAAGCTCCCCTCCTCTAAATTGCTATTTTAAAACTTCCACTTAACCTAAGTCATAAGGAGGTTGCTAATTGATGGCTATCCAATCATCTGGGAAAACAGAGTGGACGCATTAGAATAGAGCGACCAGAACATTGAGGTTGCAAAGAAAAGAGTGGAAGAATAGATTTACAGTGGGGTCTAGGGTTTAACTTTTTTTTTTTTTTTTTTTTTTTGAGAGCGAGAGAGAGAGATAGTGATGGGGGCTGGTGGGGAGAGGAAGAGAGGCTCCATGTTCAGCACAGAGCCCGACTAGGGGCTCAATCTCACCACCCTGCGATCATGACCTGAACTGAAATCAAGAGTCAGACGCTTAACCAACTGAGCCACCCAGGGGCCCCGTGTGCAACATTTCAAAGCTGGAACAGGGCAGTATGGTAATGAGGTCCAAGGACATGGGTTGAGATTGCTAAATTAGATTAGAGGGGAAGAGCATTGGCATTGGGATGTCAAGTAAACTGAGCAACCAAGCTGTTGGATGCACCGTGTGGCCAAGGAAAATCCCTATGAGAGGAATGAGAGCAACGGGGGGAAACTGGTGCCAAAGTCTTCAGTGAATTAGGGCAGGTTTGGAGGATGATACAGGTGATGATGGTGGGTGGGGCTGTACATGTAGGGCTAAATGGTGTAAACCTTGAAGGGCAGATGGTATTTGAGAGCAGGAGTCAAGATCTTGAAGAAGCAAGAATGCCAGCTCTACCTCAAGGGACCGAGAGATGCTGGAATATGTGAGGTAGATCAGAAGGGCTTCTCTTCTAGGAGGCTGCAGTGAAAAGCCAGACCTCAGTTAGGACTCATACTCATACTGGATCCAGATATTGCATTTATAACTTAACATAATAGAAGCATCCTCATGAACTTAACATCTCTATGACATCCAGTTTAGTGACTATTCATAACTGGTTGTGGTCATTTGCCCTATTGCTTGTTATTTGGGTTGCTTCCAATTTTCCTTATTATACACAATGAAGTAATGAACATATCTATGACTCAATTTTTTTCAGCATTTATGAATATTTCATTTAGATAGTTTCCTAAAAGGGGACTTTCTACCTTAAAGCATGTGAGCATTTTCCCAGGTCTTGATGCTCATGGTTCCATGCTCATCTTGGATTTTCTCTGCTCCAGCCCTGTAACCAACCATTTCTCCAAGAATTCCTGGTTCCTTTAAGTAGAGACTAGCATTCACATGTTCAGATCCGGGCACTAGATGTGTTCACTGGCATGCCACTGTCATCAGGCCCTCTCAGTGGACAAACACAGAGAATGTATCGAGTGCCCGAGTGTCTGTGCATGCAATGTGCAATACATAAGCGCACACACACCCCGATGCCATTTCTCAGCTGCAGGGGTGGTCATAGGGGTTCTGTCTTCAGGTCACAGTGGAGGCAGTGGCAGCAGCCACGGCGAGGCGTGTGCTTGTCCCCCCACGCTGTCCTGGGGAGTCTCCCTGCCCTCCAGGGGACGTCCTCTTCCAGGAGCAAGCAGGATCCCATGGAGAGTGACCAGGTATGGAAGGGCTGGGCTGCCCAAGCACATCGAGCGCCTCTAGACCTTTAGGACTCCCCGGGGGAAAACCATCAGCACTGCCACCAAATGAACAAAACAGCACAGAGCCATTTCAAACAACTGCATTCCAGCCCAGTTACATCAGCCAGGGCTCTAGGGAAGGCAAACTGGAAGTACTTTAGGGGAAGCCCGCAGACTGGTGTTTATTCTTAGATCTACTTTCTCTATTCTTTTGGTGTTGAAATGTCCTTTCTTCTATGAAATAAGGGTGATGATAGATGGTAACATTCTCTATGGTTTAATTTTAAACTTTTTAGCCCACAAAATAAAAAAAGATATTTAAGGAGTGAGAGGACTGTTGGCCATCCTTTCTAACCAGTGAGAAGCCTGCCTTGGGCCTTGCCAAAGAGAGAAGTCCATTCTGGTGGGAGTGGGCTGCCTCAGAAGGATTCTTGTTGGGAGGGGCAAGCAAGGGGGCATGATCGGGTCTGGGATTTAGAAGGGGCACTCTGGCTTCAGTTTGTGAAAAGTGAATGGTGAGAGAAGATCCTAGAGACAGGGAAACCCTCCCCTCACTTCTGTAGAGTGACGGGCATGAGCAAGGAGAGCCCGAAGAAATGCAAAGGTCAAAAAGAATGGATATGCAGGAAGAGGGGCCTCTTTGGCTTTGAGGCTCACTTTCTAAGAAGAGTTTGAGCACATCTTTTCCCTAAACTGCTGGAACTTATTTGCTATTTTGTTTTTTTCCCATAATTTCATGACAATAAAGAGTCTGCCCTTCAGGACAATCTTTCTAAGAACAGTAGAGAAAAGGGTACAGTTTTTTTTTTTTTTCCTAAAAATTTTTTTTCTTCTGCTGCAAGCCAGACTAGTCTATTTTGGCAAGCCTCCCATTGCCCATAGCTGCTTTCTTCATTCTGTATTCACGTATCAATTGTATCTGAACTCTAGTAATTAGCCGGTGTCTTCTTTGTGTCCTTAGAGTCTCCCATCCTGCCCTAATGCAAACCACTTCTTTGTAGCTACTTGACATGCCTGGTATAAGAATGAATGGTAAAGATTTGTACAGAAGTGGGAAAAATTATTCTTCTCGAAGGGCTTTTAAACCAAGGGTTGAGAAAAAACAGACAGATGCACCAAGCCAAAGCAAGGGAGCTGAGGCTTTCGTACGCCTGCCCCTGTGAAATCCATCTGATGACAGCATCTGTGAGTAGGTTGCGATGCTGAATGACGACCTACTAAGTATTCAGCCATAGTAGGGATGCAAATGTGTACTGAATCAGATGGAACTTCCTCACATGTTTTCTAGCATATTCCTATTGCCAAATTTGAGGAGAAAATATTTACTTTCCTCTCCTTGGTATATACTAGTCTTCCCTGGAAGACCAAGTCTGGTCAGGAACAAAGCTGTCTTGTGGGACAGTTGGCAGGTGTGAACTCTGCATTAAAGGGGCAAGAGCTCTCCGGTACCCCTGGCTGGTCTTGTTGAGCTGGTGGAGACTGAGCTTCCCCGGTCAGTCCTTCTTCCCCAGATGGATGTGGGGCTCAATTCTGGACTGGAATCATGACCTGAGCTGAAGGCAGACGCTTAACCGACTGAGCCACCCAGGTGCCCCCAGACTCACACTTTCTACACTGCACAGGAAACATTTGTCTCACCTGGTGTCACTTCCTCATCCTGACAGCTTCCCAAGGGTCCTCTGGGCTTTTCAAGGCCTGCTTATTTGTGATCCTCGAGGTGAAAGCAGCTTTGTCACCAGGGTAGCAAGTGAGCAATCTAAAAGGAGGAATACCTTTTTAATAAATAAAACGTGTGCCTCAGAGGGGCCTGTAACATAGTGATGAACAGCAGGGGCTCTGGAGACGGACTGCCTGGGTTCAGATCCCAGCTCCACCACTAGCAGATGCATGACCTTGAATAAGAGACTTACTCCTCAACCTCAGTTTCCTCGTCTCTAAAATGGGAATAGTAATGATGGTATCTACCCTGCAGGACGGTGGTGAGGATTAATTCAGATATTCCAATTCAAACGCTTGGCACGATGCCTCGCAGTGCATGAGAGTGAGGACTGTCCCTGTGTGAGCTCACTGCTGCCCCCCTGCAGGCAGCCGCCCTCCGTCTTAATCTGCAACTGTTGTTACCTAGTTCCCTTGATGATCGGCTGCGAGAATGGGGTGGGGAATATACATCGAGTACCAAGCACTGTGCGTGGCACAAAGTAGATTAAGTCCCAGCCCCTCTCCCCACAAAAGGCCTTCCTAACTCCCATGAAAGATCTCAGCGCATGCATCTCTCTGCTCCAGTTCTTTCCAACACAGTGCCCCGGGAATCTATGAGTAGCAGAAGAGGTTCGTGTAAAAACCATCTCATCTCTTTTCCCTTCTTTGCACTGGGGGAGGGGCTTTACTATTTTCCTCTCACATTTCTCTATCCAAGTAGCACAAAGTCTCTTTGCAGTCACTTAGGAAGGATAATGCAAATTCCAATGAAATGTCATGGGCCCAGGACAGCACGATCTTTTTTCTGAATGCAAACAGACCACACGGCAATCACTGGCTTATGGCTCTTAGGGACTCTGTGGACTTGCAGTTTTTTATTTCTTTTATTTCAAACCCATAGGCTCCCAGGGTTGTGGCAAAGTCACAGTCCAGAGAATGCTCTGCCAGTTGGTAATAACAAAACTATATCTTATGTTATCTGCACAACCTCAGGAATCTCGTGCCAAGGTCAGAAGTGTGAAATGGGTCTCACCTTTTGAATGACTTCTCTTTAACTTCCACGGTCCAACAGTTGGTGAATCTAATGATTTACTATTTAAAAACAAAAGCCAAAAAAACACCTCCCCCACCTGCCCCTCCCTTGACAAATGCTGCCTCCTTCTATACTCTGTAGTTGAATCATTTTGTGGATAATGTCCATGAAGCCGTAGGAATGGGAAGGTACACGTCGTTCATTTCCTCAAAGCATATTTATTTCATTCAGCCTTAAGACATAGGCTGGGATTACGTCCTGACATATTAAAGATCTCCCAGTGGAACCAGGAACTAGAGAACATTTACATCTGCATAATCCTGGTGACCTGGGAGGAGTCAGGTGGAATGGAATGGATGCTGCTTTTCTTTTTTTTTTTTTTTTTAAGATTTTATTTACTTATTTGACAGAGAGAGAGGCAGCAAGAGAGGGAACACAAGCAGGGGGAGTGGGAGAGGGAGAAGCAGGCTTCCCACTGAGCAGGGAGCCCGATGTGGGGCTCCATCCCAGGACCCTGGGATCACGACCTGAGCCGAAGGCAGACGCTTAAGGACTGAGCCACCCAGGTGCCCCTGGATGCTGCTTTTCAAATGTGATGTGATTCCTATTCATTTCTAAATTAGTCCATGGAATATATGCATTAATAAAGCTCACAGCCACGTAGTGCTCTCTAGCCTCTTGGCTACATCTTTCTAATTGTTCATATAACCACGTATTTTACATTAGAGCTGAAGAATTAATGCCAGTTAATTTCTTTAGTGGAGAAAGAAAATCAGCAAAAATTAACCGGGATAGTTCTACAAACTTCTTTTTTATTTTTTAAATATATTTTTTATTTTTTATTTAATTTTAAAATTCTTTAATTAAAAAAATTTTTTTTCAGTTCTGCAAACTTCTTATGGTCAAAGCTAAGATCTTCTTTCGGTGTTTATTAATTCTTAAAAGTCTGCTTGTTTTCCCCTAAGGATGAGTGAAATCATGCTTTCCCCACCCCATTTCACAGCAGGGAGCAAGACCTAGGAATTTCTTAGGTACCGTTTTAATTGATCATAGAAGCACCTTGCTCCCACTGTGAGTGATTTCTCCTGGACTCATAGATGGTCTTCCTTTCTCCTGCCCACTCACAGACCCCATCCTGGCCTCTGGTCTTACCCTCACACCGCTCAACACTTTGTGGACTAGCCATCCTGACCTTCTTGGTGTCCCCCCATTAGATCCGTTGTCCCGCCTCATGTCGGACTCAGGGTCCACTCTGATTGTGAATGCTGCACATCTTGGGAATAGAAATACTTTATGATCTCAGTTGGACTGCTCACAGAAGCACTGATGCCATCACACTGACAAATGACCAAAAGGAAATTGAAAGCTGAATTGCTCCACCACACGGAGCCTGTGTCCATAAGGAAGAAGACAATCTGAAGAAGAGCTCAATGTCTAGAGGGTGGCTAAGAGTGAGGGCTCTGGAGCACACCTGAGGGCCGTTAAATCCTAGCTCCATCACCTTGCTTGTAACTTTGGGCAAATTACTTGGATAACCTTGACTGTAGAGATAAACATGGATAGTCAACCCCACGGGGTTGTCATGGGCATTAAATGAGATTATCCGTGTAAAATGCTTAGAGTTTACTTAGTCTATAGTATACACTTAATAAATGTATACTTTCTCGTGTATCATCAAATTAATATTATTATATATTGCTTTTAATTTATTTCTCTTTGATAGCAACCCTTAATTAGACACCTTTCTGTCATGTAAATCCATCCATTCATTCATTCATTGGTTCATTCATTTATCAAAGGTTTATTGAGTGTCTACTATATGCCAGGCACTCTCTTCTAGGTGACAGGGATAGAGATCCCTGATATGAAATTTATATTCTATGGGATGGGGGGTGGACAAGAAACAATAATAAACCTAATAAATACATATTATATAATATAAATTATATAATGTATATATATTTATATACAGTGTATATATATTTATATATATAGTGTATATATATTTATATATATAGTGCATATATATGTATAATTTATATAAATGCTTTAGAAGAAGGAAAATTTGAGCAGAGAAAGGGAGCTCATGAGTCCTGGGGAGCCTGGGGGGCAGGTGCAATCAGCAGGGGCCTCAATGAGAAAATGGTGCTCCAGCTAGAACTTGAAGGGGAAGAAGAAATTGGCCATGAGTCTAAGTGGGGGAAGAGCATCCAGGCAGGGGAACACCCAGGACAGAGGCCATGAGTGTGAGTGTTCCCCACATGAGCAGGTCTAGCAGGGAAGCCCGGGGTGCAGGAGTGGAGGGAGAAAGGGGGAGCTGAAGCTTTTAAGCTGAGTGCAAAGGGCAGCATTACAGGGTTTTTGAGCAGAGAAGGGGCTAGGTTCTCATCCACCAACAGGGCAGGGTTAGGCAGCCCAGTTCCTCACTTCCAGCCAATGTGAACATTCCCCACTAGACTTGATCCCGTCGAAAAGGCCTCTGCATCGTCAAGATTTTGTCTTAACCACAGACTCATGTGGGCCAAGCATCTCTGTTGTACCTTCATGTGATTATACTTCTGATAGGACAAACCCTAAGTAAAATAATTAACCTTTAGATAAATAAACAAGTCACAGTTCATGAATTTTCTAAATGCTGCTGCCACTTGTGGCTAGCAGTCCACATGCAGTTTTTAGCAATATCAAATACATCGTTGTAGAAACCTATATACGCCCAGTCAGAGCATAGTCATTTGTAACATTCTTCTGAGTTAATAAACATAGGATTCTGTTGCTACCTTTTCCCCTCTGTGTTCTACATAGTTCTCGAAAACGCTTAGACTCTTACTCTTTGCTGATCTGATACCACGTGAGGTCATGTCTCAATTGTATGATAGGATTTCCTCTGGAGCAGGTATTTAGCTTGATCTAGTGTGCAGTAATACAGTTATAAGCTCAATCAAGGTTTATTTAGATTGAACCGGATTTCCTCATTTAGTTCTTAATCTATTAAGTACTGGGAATTTGTGCTTGGTTTTTGTGTTCATGCAAACTCAGTTAGATGAGGCATGCTGCATTAAAATGATGAGAAGTTTCCATTAATCCCTGTGTTCTGCGGAAATCTACTTCACAATGGAGAAGTAGAAAAATAGGATAAAAGACATAATTGTTATAAATGACACTACCACTGCTTTTCAGTGACATTTTTATCCTTCTGGTCAATGTAGCAATTAAGTTTGCCTGGAAGCAGAGTTGAAGCTTAAGAATTTAAAATAATTGAAAGATTGGATGGATGTAGTAATCAGCTTAATGTCCACGGGAGTATCAATTTTTGCTGTTATTGGGTAGAGGGATTGAAGGCATCTGATCTGAATTTATTATCTTCTAAAACAGTTTACCATTTATTATCAGGAATGCAATGTAGGTTACTAGAAAGAACATAATAATATAGTCAGTATGTATAGGGATCAACTTGAAAATTAAAGGCCTCTCTAGACATGGTGTAGCAGGGGCTGCGACCAGAAATGCCTTTGGGGGAGTGGCAGGAAACAGGAGCAAGGGAAACCTACCAGCCCGAGAGGACAAGGGGAACTGACAGCCACGTGTCTGGGACGTAGTAGGGAGTGGTAAGGACATTGGTAAATTGGAGAGAACATGCCTCATCAAAATGGGTCAGCCACTTCTCAGCCAGTTCCAGTCACATGAAAACAAAAGCCTGGTGTTGCCAGATCTTCTGATTTTGTAAAAGGAGCCAAAAATTCTGATTTTTAAGCATCAAATTCCTCAATCTTTAAATGCTGGCAGCTAGTTAAAAAAAAAACCAGGGGCGCCTGGCACAGCAGTTGAGCGTCTGCCTTCGACTCAGGGCGTGATTCCGGCGTTATGGGATCGAGCCCCACATCAGGCTCCTCCGCTATGAGCCTGCTTCTTCCTCTCCCACTCCCCCTGCTTGTGTTCCCTCTCTCGCTGGCTGTCTCTATCCTGTCGAATAAATAAATAAAATCTTTAAAAAAAAAGAAAAACAAACTGTCAGTCTAACAAAATGTGCCCGCAGGCCACATCTGGTCCACAGGCTGCCTCTCTGTCACATCTCCTTGTACATTTCAGATAGTGGAACCGAGAAGTAGAGGAACTCTTTATATATGTGCTGCGGTTCCAGAAGCCTCATTCCTCACCTCCTCTGTCTAGAAATCACCTCATCACAAATAGCTTTTGTCAGACATAGTATCCGATTGTTGCTATGAGCAACAGTGCCTGTTACTGGAGTCACTCACAATTACTCTAAAGTGGCTATAAGTGTACTAATAACATATAAATATATAGAATGTATATATTTGCTTTCCAGATATGTTAATACCTTTATATTCTTTTGCAAAAATAATTGTAAGTCATATAGGAACAAATCTATAAGCCATTGAAGTTCAGAAATCCGAGGCACAGAACAATTAAATATAATACTCAGGGTCTCACAAGGAAGGCAGTGGCGAACCTGAGGTTAAAACTCAGGTTTATTTACCTGGATTGATGAGCTATTTCTCTAGTCAAGATCTATTATATGTACATGTGAGGCTGTCAACAAATTTAACGTTGAATCCTACTGCAAGCAAAAAGATGTACAGCATTCATAGGTGGAGAGAAAACTACATGCCCCACGTACCCTCCTGGAAAATCTGAAAAGTATAAAGGGACTTCCGTTAGAATACAAATACACACATGTGTGTTCTCAAACATGTTTTGAATTACTTTGTGTAGAATTAACCGTTTTCTTTCAGTTTACCTGTCCCAAGACCACTGCAAGATGAAAACCAGATCTGTGAAAGAAATTAATCGAGCACACACAAAAAAGACAGAACAGGTGATGGTTATGTGTCCTTTATTTGTGACATCTGAATTCCTAAGCTCACACGAACTGATTTCATAAATATCCTTTCATTTCCTCTTGCTTTTCTAATTGATGTAATTGTGTTAGTTTGTTCTTGTCAAACACTTGGTTTAATCACAAATGGAACTAAAATATAGTAAACATTTTTTTTCTGATGCAATTAGAAAAGATACAGGAAAACCTTGAAATTAGAACACTAAAAGCAAGTAACACAGCTTACATGTCAGATTAGAAATGGATTCTCCCCTCTAAAAGTTAAAAAATCCTTACTTATTTATTGAAAACTTCCTACCCAGAGTTAATAACCCCCCAGAATGAAACAACGAGTTATAAGTTTTTGGTTGTTGACATACTTTTTAAAGCAGGAAAAAAAAGCCTCTGTTTCCAAAACACTTTGTTTGGCTAATTCTAGGAGAGAATCACCTATTTTTTCAAGGGCCAAAATGAGCCAAACACAAATGAGAACAGTATTACCCAAGTGACACATCTGACTCCTTGTGATTTTGCCTTTGTACACATTTCTTGAAGACATGGCTCTACTTGTCCCATGATATTTCTTTGACTCACAGTGTGATACCCACGGGGTGTGGAAGTGATGGTAGGTCAGAGACCACAGGGAATGATGTACTTTCATCAATGGCCAGATGACGACTTGGCCTACATCACCACAAAAAGACGAGAGGCACTCCATCCAAGTCTCTTAACGCTTTGCCAATTAGAGAAGGGATTAAAACGAAACAGCATGATCTGAGGAGGCCTATTAAAGGTAGAAATGAAGGCAACTCAGGAAGCTAAACCAAAATGGTTGAATATAAATATGGATTTAGTGTGGACAAATAGGAAAGAAAATTTATAAATGTCTAACAAGCTAGTCAGGACTTAGCAAAGCCACGATAGAGTTTGGAGAAAGCGTACGGTAATTTCTTACATATTCACTGTTGGTTACATCCATAATTCACAGTGACATGGAAAGCCTGGGGAAGGGTTCAAATGGAGGTGCAGAAATGTTAGCAATGGGGCAACAAGGCTTCCAGGAGAACTCTGCCCTTGGGATAGCTGAAGGGAAAGGAGGCTGAAGGCCATTTCTAACAGTCTTCAAATACTTAATGGATATGCAAATAAGGCTCTCATTTGTTATGCTTCTTGTTATCCTTGATAATCTTTGGATCTCCCTTACTGTGAGACAGGAAGAAAGGTGTGCTGAAACCCAAAGATCATAGTCTGGCTCAGGTTAAATGGAAGGATTTCAGATGTTGTGAAGTGACATATACCAAAGGCTATTGTGGAATGTCTACGCCTGAGGTTTCGAGAGGAGCATGGGGTTTTCACCGGGAAATGTGGGTTGAAGGACTGGATTAAGAAATCTCTTGAAGTTGCTTCCATTCATCCTAGCCCTCAGATATGAGAAAACACCCCAGGAAGAGAGAATTAACACCTAAGAAGCAGAATCTGACTCTAGATGAGTATTTCTCAACCGTTTTTTTTTTTTTTTTCCATTATCATCCTCCTAAGGAGCCTTTTAAGAAATTTTATTCTTAGTCATCCTCATCATATTTTAATACTACATAGACACATCATATCTAGTATGGACCTTTGAAAGTCCACAACCCACTGCAATATCTAAGATTCCTCCCCCAACCAAAAAAAACCGCCAGTTTTTACACCATTGAGGAATCACCTTCGATGCAAATATATGCCCTCTAAAATAAACCATGGATCTGAATAGGAAGTCACTGAGGATGGGAGGAAAAAAAATTATACATATTTCAACTCTGACTACATTAGCCAGCATACTAAGGTAGTGCCCTTCTTTCTTCTCCTTCCCTCTGTTAAATGGGAAGTCATGAATCCTTTATCATTGCTATGTCATTTAACTGCAATGGTTATAATCTTTTGGAGACCCTGGACCTCTCTGAGAATATTAAGAAAGGAATGCATATTTGCGCAGCCTCAAAGTCTATGAAATGTGTGCATACTGAATTTCAGAGCCTCCTAATGAATTATTTACCTTTATAATGAATGGATCAGGCAGACAACACCTGAACCCACTGGTCAAGCTTCATATCATGAAAAGAGACTAGACATTATATGCGTCCTGATAAATGCAATAGGAAGGAAACATTACTTATGTAGTATTTTTCCTAAAAAAGTTTAACTGAGTCTAATAAAGAGGAAACAACCAGAAAAAAAAATCCAGATTGTTGAACATTCTACAGAAAACCGGCCTGAAATCCTTAATGTCAGTGTCATCACACACACACACACACACATACCCCATCACCACCACCACACCACACACATACCTAATAGGAGAACTCTAACCCATTAACTAAAAAGAATGACAGCAAATGCCATGTGTGATTCCCAACCGGATCCCGGATAAACAGTCACCACAACAACAAAAGCTGTAAACATTCTGGGGGCAATGGACAAAGTATTTTAAAGTTTTAGGATGTCTGCAACATATTTTGAAATGGTTCAGCAATAAGAATGTATATTCACAGAGAAAGAGAGAAAACAAATGGAAAAAGGTCAACAATTAAAAAAATGTTAGCAACTGATGCACATAAGTGAAGGGGACGTGGATGTTCATTGTCATCTTTTCTTTTTGAAATTTCCACTTTGAAACATCTCAAAATAAAAAAAGATAGCGGATGCATGTATTACCCAGCTAAAACAAAAGTAGCAGGAAAGGCAGGCGAGCCCGCCAGGTGGGGCGAAGGAAGCAGGAGGTCAGTCTCAGACCCAGACAGCTGGAGGTGCTGAGGCACTGCCAGGAGCTCAGAGCCCCCTTCGCAATGAGATGTACTTAGGATGTCATCAGGTCAAAGAGATAAAATTATCTGTGATAATTTTCTTTAGAATTTGCCAAACAAAGTTCCACAGGAATAGGAATACTCTAATTAAAAAAATAAGAGTGGTTTGCCAGAAATGTCCTAGAAGAGTCGATGAATGCAATTAGAAATATAACCAGGAGGAAACTGTGCCAAGAAGCTTAAAAAATATTTGGTCTTTGAAATTGAATGGAAATTCCATATGCGCAGTTAATAGAAAAGAACCTCAAAAAGAATTAATAACAAATGTCTTCAGAGTCCAGCATCCTGCTTGATTAGGCATCATTGAAATGCAGGACCATGGTCAACTTTTTAATGCAAAAATCCTGTAGTTTTCCATGGTGGCAGAGTTTCGGAGTTCCTCCTGGGACGTGGGCTCCACGCTGTCATCTCTCTGTCCCTCCGCTCGACATCCCCACACAGTACTTATCGCGTATTGCATAGCTTGGGAAGAGCAGGTCTTATTTCTTTGTTCTCTGGATCCTTAGGACAGTCAGATATTCTTTCAGCCAAAAATGATGCTGAGAAGAATCTTTGCCTATCTTGTTCTCTCAGAGTTACTCAGGAAGCCAAAAAAGGAGAAAGGGTATGTTTGTTGCTGACCAGAGCACAACAATACGGAAAGAGGTAGCAGCATTTGCATTCCATGAGACGACTCAGACAAGACGGGAAGCAAAGGTCGCTTTGCTGGGTCAGGGCAGGATGCCACAGTGCCCAGACAGTCAGCCCTTTCTTTGGACAAAGAAAGATTTCATGCTTTCCAGGCTCTTGTGACCCCCGCGAATGGCTTTAACACATTACATATAATGAAACGAGATCAGAGTTGTTTAGTTATTCTTTAATTGGTGTTACATTAAAATTACACTGATACATTCTTATCTACTTCCCTCCACCAACTGCTATTTTGTCAAATGCAAAAGATCGCTGGGAGTATCATCACCCCCTCGTTACAGGCTCTCAGGACCGCCACCAGGCTCGTGAATGAAGCAGAGAAGGCAACGAACGTTTCTTCAGCTAAGACTCACTTGGGGTTCCAAAAGGCAGGATGTCACGCAGAATGCGCTATTCCGTTGACTGGAATGGGAAAACCAGGAAGGAATGGAAGAAGGAAGTTAGCTCCGGTTCCACTGTTACCTTGGCAACGGTGGCACAATCAGAGGGGCAGAAATTAATTTTGTGCCACAACACAATCCGGCCGAGGAGGGTGGGGTGTAGGGGAAGAGAAAGTAAACACAGGCTGGACTAGACGGAGTTGCTCAGAGAGCCAATGAGCTGGCTGCCTGAGTTATGTGCACTGAAGAACCAATTGCACTTCTGTTTTTTTCACTGAAATTTTAGTATTATGTGAAGATAGCCACAGCTCCCTCGCCTTTGGTCAAGAACAAAGCTGCACTAATCTATCTGGCTCAGGGCTTCTGCTGATCATTCTTGGTCATTGACAACTTCCTTTTCTTCCTCTCCTCTGCGAAGCAGGAAGAAAATATCTTGAATAGAAGAGACAAGGAATGGCGTGGTTGCAAAAAACACATTCTGTTCGGAGAGAACTGGTAACTCGTCAGCTTTCTGCTAGCGACCGGTCTCCTCCCTGTAGTTAAGGTTTGTGTGGGGTCATGGAATGGTCCCTGAAAAAACTGCCTCTTAGGGAAACTGTGTTCAGGCGGCAGGCGGGGTGGGTCTCCAATCTCTCGTGGCTACGAGGCCCTGCATGAATTTAAACCACAGAATCAGATCAGGGCGGGAGCTTTGAAAGGAAGGCTTGTTAGAGAAAACCTGCCGCTCACCCAGAGTTCCAAAATTCACCCAGTACTTAGAAAACACGCTACAGAAAAGTCGGCCAGTTGACAAGACAGAAGTGGCAAAGTACAAATGAGTGTCTCAGTCTCAAAACCTGAATTCCAGTAAAGCTTAGGCCGCAGGTCACAGGCAGAGCTGCGACATGCACGTAAGTGCAGACGCTTCCTCGGGGTGACTCAGAGCCAGAAGGGGCGAGGGGGCAGTCCTTCTTGCACGCTGTGGTCGGACAGGTCCACAGGTCGTGGCTAGCAGCACTCAGAGGGTTAAGAGCACACGGGGTGAATGGGGAACGTCTCTCAGGAATCACCGCTTGTCTCCACCTCTCCTGCTCCTGGAAGTAGGTGTGCCGTTTCAGCCAGGGAGGTCTCCCTGCTCAGGACTCCAGGAGGAAAGAGCTTTCCTCTGTGTTCCGGGGGTAAGGTGGGGCGTTAGTGACACATCCTGCTCGTCATCTCTTTCTGGAAAGCAGGGAGAGAAGGATGGTTAGGAGTAACTATAAGCAATGACTTGTTGAAGGATTCTAAAAGCACCCTCACGACCTCTGGAGCCTTTGAACAAGGAGTTGCAAGCACGGCCCACGGATAAGGCTCAGCATGCAAACGTGTTCCATTTGGTCTGCAGGTTTGGTTTTTTGATTTTTTGTTTTAATCGAGCAACGTTAAGAACAACAACAACAGTAACAACAACAAACCAAAAAAACTTGGCTCACTTGCCAAAACTCCAGGTATATTCACTTTTTTGAAAAATCATAAGATTTGGAGCCACTGGACAGCTGGAGTTGAAGAACGTGTCCTCTTCAGAGGGACAATGTGCTCTCCAGTTGGCCCTAGTCCCCACTACTCCCAGTTGTCTCTGCAACTGGAGCCAAGTATCACTTACTCATTGATATGATCATCGGATTTAGACCGCTATTTTTCCTATAGAAGAGAATAGTTTCTCTTTACCTATGTTTCAAATGAAGATGGAAAAATGAAGGATAGCATAAGTGGGTATAAGTCAAGAGAAGTGGGAGAGAGGACTTTTCTGAATGGGCATGAAGAATATACCAATGTGTCTGACATGCTCCCACCTGGCCTTTCCCTCGTCTCCATCACCTGCCTGGCTCCTGGGAGCATTTGCAGATCTCTAATGTGCCATCTTTTCTCTTTCTCCGGGCCGCTGCATTGGTGAGACTGTTGCCTGTGGCCTGCTCCAACCATATCCTGCCCTCTTGAACTTAGCTAATTGCCATTCATTTTCCCAGCTCAGGCAAGAGGACTTTCAAGACGCCTGGGGGGCCTTCTGCTGTTCCTGCCCCAGCCACCGTGGAGTCTGCCACGTCTTCCACTGTTTCCGGCCTGGAGTCTGGCTTACAGTGAGCTGGTTTGTATGTCTGTGTGTGTATGCATGGACCGTGGGCATGTCTGTGGGCCCTACTGGATGGTGAGCTACCGCGTGTCAAGAAAAGGAACACTCATGGGCTCACCACACATGCACTCCTCTGTGTCCCCCGCCCCAACACAGCGCCTGGCACAGGATGGCCACTCCACTTTCAGCTCCAAGAACAGGCTGGGAAGGAGCCCAGTGCCATACCGCATCTGAGAGGACACACTTAACACCATTTTATGTAGATGAATGAGCTGCTTTCAAGTCCCACATCCTGCAGAGCTGATGCCTGCTGCCCCCTCTCTCACATGCTCACCCCGGATCACCCCAGCCTATAGTATAGAAAACACTGGAGTAAAAGGAGTTTGAGAACAGGAGAGCCCAGGTGCTTAGAGACTGTATTAGAAAACCATATCAATGCGTTGGTTAAAGAAATGACAGAATATACATGGCATATTCTAGGCACATTTGCATCCTTATGGTATTATTAAACACAGGCACTCACATACAGATACATATATTGAAACACGAAATGACCACTTCCTTCTACTCATGACTCGTACTATGGATGTACCAGGTACCTGGGAGATAAGGTTGCTGTTCGCAAGGAGCTACAAACCACCAGAGAGAAAGAAACGTAGATCACACACTAAAAGACAAAGACACAAATGCAAATATTTGGAGGAAGCGAGACCATGAGGTATGGTAGCTCCAAATTCCAGCCACAGTCAGAGCCCATTTCTGCCCTCACTACCTACCTGTGTGACCTCCCTGAGTCTTTGGGTCTTAGTAGACATGCCTATTCTTTAGGGATCCCCTCCCTAAGCTCTGCGATAGGGCATATCCCTCTTTTCTGCCTTTCATAGTAGCCTTCTTCACAACTCGAATAGTCTCTTCTTTCCTTCATTCCTGCCTCCCAGATTCATCCCGTGACAGATGCTGTAAGAGCCACAAAAAGAAGGGACTGTGTCTGCTCTAGTCCCAGTGCCTGACAACTGATATTCAATAGATGTTTGTTTATGAAGCTATGAATGGGCCCTCAGTCTCCTCATCTGTAAAATGGAACTGTGAGACTACCTGAGAAGGTGACCGGGAAGGTTAAATATATTAAGATATGCCCGGACTCAATACGTATTAATTCCTTCTCCTCAGAAGCACACACATGGCAACAACCACTTCATGCCGGGGCAAGAAGGGGCTTGAGAAGACTTCCCTGGTAATGTATCCACTTAGATGGACCCCAAAATTTAAAGGAGGAGTCTGATGATGTGAGGTGGGGAGAAGGGGACTAGATAGCCGGGGGCGGAGGAGGGGAAGCGTGGCCGAGGTGGAGCCCTCCGTGGTCTGGTGTTGCTGTGGCTGAAGCCTCTGAGGGGCCAGGCCACGAGGGGGGGAGGGGGGGAGGGGGTAAATGCACATCTGCTCAGATATGGACCCATGCACCTGGTGTGAGGACTGGAAAGAAATGATGACAATCTTAAAATGAATTTGCTCTCCCTTTGATAAGCTTCCAAAAGTTCTCGTGCTTTTGGTTAACTTTTGACCACAAAGATGGGGAAAATAAGGTGGGAATGCAAAGGTGTATGTGTGTGTGAGTATTTGAGATAGCAAGAGAGACAACTGGCGGGGGAGAGATCTCGGGATGAACACAGTTTGGCCTTATAACTAATTCTGTTATTATTTGCAATGGGTTAATACTTTTGGAAAGAAAGGAACTAGCATTTGTGAAGCACCTATGAGGTGTTTGGTGGGGGCAGGGGGAGGTGTTACGTCAATGCATCTGTAAAACTCTGAGAGAAGGAACTATGACCCCATTTAACGCAGAGGAATCCAGGCCTCAGAGTGGAAGTGATTTGCTCTTGTAGAACAGGGAGGCTGCAGAGTCCGACCAGTTATAGTCACTTCCATCCAATGAAGCACAGCTCTCCCTTAGTCCTGGTGCCCCTCGAAGCTCTGCAGATATTACATCCCGTAACTCTCATGCTAACCCTGTGAGATGACATTGGCCGTGCTCAGTGAAACAGGCTCAGAGACAGAGAGTATCTTCTCAAAGTCACACAGAGGGTGGCAGGGGTGGGACTTAAACTCAGGTCTAGCTGAGGGCAAAGGCCAGCTCTTCCCACTTACACCATGTGATTTGTGGTTTAAAGCCTCTGAGACATTCTTATGAAGATACATTCAGATGATATTGACATATATTAATTGACATATATTCATTATAAATGGTTGCAGTAATTCCTGGATATTCAAAATGTCGAAGATATTTTTTCATTACCCAGAGGGATGCCACTTGGAATTACAGGTGCACTGGGTAAATACTAAAACAGTTATGCCACTAAAATACTATAGACACTAGAAATATGGAAGAGTTAAACACACACACACACACACACACACAAGGGAACACTTTGATAGAGGACATGGTGCTTATCTAAAGCCACTGAGTTAGTCTGTGAAAAGCCAGGACTGGTGCTTTCCTCACTGCAAATACTTTCTCACCTCTAAATGAAGGAGAAAAGCTGTTTATGGAGAAGTGTCCTAACATTCAGGGAAAGAACTGTTGAAATAGCAGACCAGGAATTCCCAGATCTTTCCCAAGCAAGAACATCTCAGTTAGAGCCACCCTTCAAAGCTGTATTCTAGCACATTCCCACTGGATGGCGCAAACGAGCTGGTTAAGAAATAACTGGTGCTGGGGGCGGGGGGGAGGAACCAAACCAAAAAACTGGCTAATATTGGCTTCCAAAGCTTTCGTCATCATCAAAGCCCTCCCCAAGGCACCTAGCAGAACCAAACACATTCCCTCCTATCGCGGCGAGTGGCCACAACAACATCTACCCAGGTTGTTCTTTAAGAATGAATTTGCCATTGTAGGAGTGATCTAAACACAACGTGTATTAAGGCAGACCACTAAAGAACTCCAAAAGGGGCTTGGAAAGCTTCTGCAGAGGTGATGAGAATTTTTTGAGAAAGGTTCATAGAGATTGTATTTGGCTTGTCTAGGAAGATGTTTTTAAGCACCTGGATTTAAAAAAAATCCATCCTTAAGGAAAGAGTAAAGCTGGGTTTTGGTTGGCTCACTCCGTATTATTTGCTTTAATGTAAGGAAGTAATTGATTTTGTAAAGTCCCTGGTTCCCCACTGTCAACAGAACAAACTCCGTACTCCAGGGCCTGGCAAACAAAGCTGTTCATAACACAGACTTGCACCCTCCCCTCACCTCCTGTTGAACCCCCACCCACTCACACACCACACCCACCAGGCCAGCTGGACTCCTCCCCTGTTCCCAACAGGACAGGGTCTATCAAGGTTTCTAGTAGTTTTTCTAGCTGTTTCTTCTATCTGGGAAATGCTTTCTGCTCTTCTGTGCCTGGCAAATATTGACATCCTTCAAGATCCAACTGTCAGCTCCCAGAAAGGGTTCATTAACTCCCTGCTCGGGTTACCCCATCACTTTGCACACACATATCATATCATTTTCTACCAGTACTGGAATTCACCATTTCATTTTTGCCTGAATCTGAGAAGACCCTTACAACTTTGTTGTATATTAATGTATGATGAGAAATATTTTGGTCAAGTCATTTAACAGTATATATGGTTTGATACAATTATTTGGGGGGAAAATATAAACAAAACATGAGTCCACTGTGATGAGTGTATTTCTGGGTGAATGAAATGATGTGTGTGTTCTCTTCTTGACATTTGCCCTTTGCATATCCTCTTGGAGTTTGAGATATTTTTAATACACGTATTTTTTTTCCTAAGAAAATAAGCTCCAGTATTTTTAAAAAAACAACAAAAATAGAAGTAGACCAAACCTCCAAATTGAAATCATATTTAGTTTTAAAAATAAAGTTAAAATGACTTTGGGCTACTTTTGTGTGGAATGGGGGTGGTGGATGAAACCAGCGTATCTACATAAGAATTCAAGCTCTTCTGTTCTAATCTAAACACTTTCAAATTGAAATAGAGATGATATTTCTTAGCCATCGCAACAAGTGTTTGATATCTGTAGAACAAACTTGCATGAACTCCAAAAGTCTAAATTTACTCTTATCTGTCAGTTTACCCATTTTTAGAACTGGTAGTAGAGGGCAGGGAGTAGGTGATCACAAAGAGAAGTAAAATGACTTATTCTAGGTCACACAAATAATTTCTGACCCAGCCATGACTACCAGTGTCCAACTGACTCATAGCTTACTATACATCCCATCACACATTTTAGTGATCTATTTTCCACATAAAATAAAGGGAAAACATTGACGTATACTAGGTGTCAGTCGTCACAGCAATTTTACTAAGTTAACGTTAGAAACCATAAAACAAGCTCCAAAAAATGGTGGCATGATCACGGAATCACAGACTACTGTTGAAGCCGGGAGGACGCTTGGGTATTGTCTAGTCTATGACCTTCACTTCAGAGACTGAAAACCCAGATCACAAGAGTAGTGAGTAGCCTGAGGTGGCGAAATCATTAGCAGCAGAGCTAGCAGCCTGGCCTGTGGGCTCTGCACACTTGGTGTTGATCTGAGAGAGGCAATTTGTGTAAACAAGGATGTCTCAGAGTTGGCTCAGTGTGCTTCAGCTAACACCCATCCTGTGTTATTGGCTTTCCCTAGCCGATACTCCTTCAACGGCTCTGCACAGTTTTCAAATGAAGTCCCAATCCTAGCGTTCAATGCTCTTCTTGATCTGGACCCCCAACTTCTCTGCTGCCCCATCACTCCCCAGCTCTCCTTCTCTCCTGCTGAACTTACGGCATCCAGAATCCTCTCATGTATATGCTTTTGTTCGTTCTTCTTTTCCCAGAACACCTTTCTCCCAACTCCAACATCCTTCAAGGCTCTTGTGCAGTGTGGCCTCTTCAGGGACACCTTCTCCCACCTCCCTCCTCACCCTGTCCCCAAGGAGTCTTGGGTGCTCCTCTTCTGATTTCCCACCGTGCCCATAGCACCCATCTGCATTGTTCTGTGACAGTTTATTCCTTTCCCGGCTCCAGCAAATGCTGCCACTGAAGAGATGAAGCACATCTTGCGTCTGGGCCCTGGTGCACCATCCCTGACACCTACCAGGTGCTGAAAAAATATTTGTTAATTAGACTAAAATCCAATGAAGAAAAAAAAAACAATGATTAGGTCTACAGACCCAGTAAAACGAGTGGTGGAGGGGAAAATGTGTTGAGTACCTATTATGGTAGAGGCACTTATGTTTGTTTCATGGACTTCTTTTCAAAACTCTGTGACGTAGGCATTGCTTTTTCTATTATACGGATGAGGAAAAGGAGGCTCAGAGAATTGACGTAACTTGCCCATGTTCACAGAGCTAACAAGTGGGAGAATCAGGATTTGCACCCGGTGGACTCAGGAACAAGCCAACAAACTAAAAACATGTTGTTTCCATTCCTCCGCTGGGGTGAGAAATAAAAGCAGTGAGGCCTTTTGTTGTTCTAGGGAGAGAGGTGCTGTAACAACGCATCCTGAAGCCTACTGTTTGAAATTCCCCAACTCTGCTAATTCTGAGAAACAAGGAGAAAGAGGAGGAAGAAATAGTGGAAATAAAGAAATAACTGAGGAAAAAGGGGAGCACAAAGAGATGAAAGGAAGGTGGGTGGAGAAGGCTCCGAAGTGTGGTAAGGAGAGAACACTGGGTACAAACTTTCTGGAAATGACCTTTATGTAAACGGCCCCTCCCCCATCGGCCACCATTAAAAACCCAGTGGCTTAAAACGGAGTAGTTTGAAGTACACAACTTGGTGTTAGATTTGGCCCTAAGAGGGCAGTAAATTGCCTCTTGGCTAAGAGCACTGGAGCGCTACACACACACTCACACTCGCGCGCACACACGCACAAGCACGCGCACAGACACACGGACGCACTGGCCTTCTCGGGTACCGGAACTTCACCGACCCATTTACAAGGCGCTATGTTAAGGGGGTGGTTGCTGAAAGAACACCGAAGAGCGGTGCGTCCACCAGGATGAAGCAGGCAGGTGTGGCGCTCTGTGGGGACTACTGCTCCCTGGCCCAGCGCCCACGGCCCGCAGTGCGCCCTCAGCCCCCCAGAGCCCCCCGCACCCCCGGGGCTGGGGCACGGCCAGGCCCCGCCTCTCATCAGCCCCCAGTCTCCTCTCAGAGAGACTTGGGAACAGGGGCTTGAACTGCAGCCTGAAGTTTCTGGCTGGGCTGCAGGGGCAGGGTATGGGGGACCCACCGGGAAGAATTTCCTTCCCCACAGCGAGGCTGGGCCTTCTGCGGGTGTTGACCGGACCAGAAAGAAAGCTTTCTGCGGTGACTTTCAACCTACAAATGCCATTTTTTTCAGAGACTTGAAAACCTCCAAGTTGTATCCCTATTATCCATTTGTTTCTTTCATTATTGGCTATTTTCTTCTTCCTCTCAAAAGTGGGTGTTTGGAAAATGTTAACCGCCTTGAAAATTCTATTTCTCTCAGGCGGCTTGCCCCTTTCCCTTCTCCGTTCCCAACGGCTGTGCTGGTGGCGTCTGCGCCGAGATTTCACCAGAGCCACCGCAATCCCCCTGCCCCTCCAGGGTCCTCAGCTCCTGCCAACACCCATTTCCCGCAGGTCCTGTTGCTACACTGGATGTGAAGCCGCTTCTTTGCTATTTCCTTATCTCCAGATCTAACCCACTGGTAGCAAAAGCAAGTCCCTTCGGGACTGGCAGTTTTCCTGGAGGAACAGGGAGCGCGAGTACTGAAGTCAGCTAGATGGCGTGGGTCAGCCTGAGGTCATTTCTGACCGTAGGCAGGGAAGGACTCCGTGAGGTTTCTTCAGCACCTTGACTATGAGGAAGAATTCCAGGAATGGGCAGGTGTGGCTCTAGGGGCTGTCCATTCAGAAGAGGAAGGGGTATCGCGCTAAGGCATTAGGTTGTAAGAATCAAAGTCCGCTGTTGTCTCCGAATCATCCAGTTTGAAGAACTCAGAATTTCCTGTGATTCCAGTGTGCGGCGCACGCTCTAGTCCCCGCCGGTATCATCAACGGCACTGGCTGGAAAGGCGCTGTGGAAAACCCACAGAGGCATAAAACGTGCTTCCACTCACCTCCATCTCCTACCGGCTAAAGTCCCAGCAAGTTAAAGAGACTGCACATATCTCAGATCTACCTCTTCCTTCTCTCCTGCCTTGCACACACCTTGCTTCTGGCTGTTTCTGTATCTTTGCACACTCGTTTCTTCTGCATGGACAGCCCCATGCCCTTCTCCTGCCCAGAACGCTCCTGTGGACTCTTTCGTGCTCTGCTTACAGGTCTGTGAGGGTTACACGCTGCCTCAGTGGGAGACAGAGTGATTGAGAGAAAGAGACCAGGACTCAGGAAAAGGCAAGAGAGAAAGAGGATCTCAGTGGCTGTAAAGCTGGTTGCTAAGAATGTGGTCTGGCAGCTAGCTCTCCCTCAGACGGGGGATGCAGTGCCCTGCAGTTCTGCTTGAAGGGCAGTGTCCAGGGGGAGCCCAGGAGAAACAGCAGGCTGCTTGATGAAGGGAAATCCCCAGACCAGGAGAAAGGAAAAACAAGCAAATGCAAAAATACCCCAGCTCCTCTGCTGCCCATTCCCTGTGGGAAAGCTGGACTGCTGACAGTGGAAACAAGGGGGGCGGGGGGTTGCAGCTCCTGCCTGCCCTCGGGGCACAGGGAGGCTGCTTGTCTTAGGACCACAGCCCTTGAGCCCACCTCAGAGAATCTCTGTGGCACCCTCCCCCTGACCTCTCCTGCTCCAAGCACTTGCTTGGTTCACCCGCAGGGCCTTTGAAGCAGGAGGATGCAGCTTCTCTCCAGGGCAGGAAGCTCGTGTTCAGGAGGGCAGCTTAAGACCAGGGAGTAAAGAGCAGGTGGCTTGCACAAGGATCAAGCATTGGGCCTAAACATTTTCTTAAAGCTATTTTTCTTAACATAGTTGTGTCTTTTTAATGGGAACTGGGAGAAGGAATTCCAGTGGGAGACTGATACCAGATACCTTCAATTATTTTTGGAACAAGGCTTCATACATAATAACTACCTTGAATGAATGAATGAATGAATGAATGAATGAATGAATGAATGAATGTGAGTCTGGTCACAAAAGATGGAGTGAACAAGATGGAGTGATGGTGTTAAGAGCGTCAATGCGTCAATAACATTGTGTTCCTAATAGAGTAGTATCCATCACTTTCTGCACATTTTCTATGCCAGACGCTGTGCTTGATGCTGGCCAGACCTTCATTATTTCATTCAGTCCTTTTTTTTTTTCTTAAAGATTTTATTTATTTATTTGACAGAGAGAGACACAGCCAGCGAGAGACGGAACACAGCAGGGGGAGTGGAAGAGGAAGAAGCAGGCTCCCAGCAGAGCAGGGAGCCCGATGCGGGGCTCGATTCCAGGATCCTGGGATCATGCCCTGGGCCAAAGGCATTTGCTTAATGACTGAGCCACCCAGGCGCCCTTATTTCATTCAGTCCTTACAGCAGTCCTAGTGCTATTATCCTCATCTTATAGATGAGGGAACTGAGGTTAAGTACTTTGGTCAAAGTCACATTGCTAGTAATGAGGGTAGCCAAGGTGGAAACTTGAAAACCGGTCTTCCTGACCAGTTACACTACATCGCAAGGCCCTGTGCTGAACAGATCTTCCTTCATACCTGCATGTACTTTGAGCCGAGTCTATTTGAGTCAGGGGGCATACAAAGCCAGCGCTGACCATGGAACAGGGACGTGGCTGGTGGAACCATTCATGGGAGGCCCACAGTTGGGCCCTGCTAGAATCCCAAAGTCTGAATTCTTGTAAGGCAGGCAGGGCAGCCAGACTACAGAATTTTTAAAAGAATTCTCCCAGTTCAAAGTATACATGGGTTCCAACCAGCACACAGGAATTAAAAATGTTCTTTCTGCTTTCTTTTAGGAATGTGAGTGGCAAATAAGCCAAAAGAAATAAAAATAGAAACATGGCAGGCCAGACCTCCCTAAACAGGAAAGAACAATATTTATTTGATTAATTCTGTTCCTAAACAGCAGCCCACATTACCGACACGGAGGGCGTTCCCCAATGGAGGGGGGGGTGTGTGTGTGTGTGCACATATATGCACGCCTCCAAGTACATGTATACATATGTATGGATAGATAAACACACAGACCCGCCACCCACAGAGAATATTTATTCATATGATACAAGAATCAAACTGCTCTTCTTTTCCCAAATCCTGCAAGCATTAAAAATAAGTCACTTTATGTAAACATACTCAGTCTCTTGATTTATACTGATTCTCATAAAGGCAGAGCTGCACATTTTTGAAACTCTCTCATTTAACCACAGGAGGTGGGGTATGGACACACTCCATATGGAGAGACAGGCTGCCTTACCAGGCTTCATGAGAGCAAGCACATGAATCAAAATGTTGCATCATCACTGCATTTCTCCAGATCTCCTTGCCAAAGCCCCGCAGGGCCCCATTCTGCCACTCCGTGCATTTGAACGTCCTGACTTATTCTGTAGATGGAGCTACCATGTCCGCCCCACGCCATCGTTCTTGCTGGCGCACTATCAGCTTCTGACCATGACAGTGCGTGCATCCAATCTGATTCCTGCTCAAAGTGACGCTCCCTATAACCCAGTGAGGCACAGCTCTGGCCTCTCCGGCTGGCAGCTGCCCTGCCCTCCTCCCCATCTCTGCTGGCCCATGTCCTCCACAGCCCGACATGAGGTCCACACCAACATGTGGGTCTGACTCCCTCCCTCCCACACCCTACCTGTGTCAGCACAGCTGGACTGATTTCTGGCAGATGCTCCTTGTGTCCCTGGTTTGGGGATGAGCAAAGGGTGGCTGAATGCACCCAGTCCCTCAGAGGGTTGTGACAGATTTCAACATGGCGCAGTGGCCACCTATCAGGTTGCGCTCTTTGAAGACTGGATGTGGGTGGAATACAGGGTAAGAAATTCTCTTGTTTACTTCTGTCGCTTGGCCTTTTCATGGGGGCGAGGGTGGGGGTTGGGGGGGAGGCGAGGGGGAGGGGAGGCCGGTCCAAGTCTAGGTTAGGCTGCTACAGGCACAGACTTACTTATTCTGAGAGCAGCTTAATAAGCCCAACTCTTAAGGACACTCAAGAAACCCTGAAGAAACAGGATTTGTCATTTCGGGTGTGCCCTGAACTTTCAGGGCATGGGTCCCTGGAGGAAGAATTTACCTCCCCCAGGAAAACAAAGAATTCATAGAAGTCATTCAGCTGAGCTGACTTCGCCACAGGACAGAGCTTGCCATCACTTAATAAGACCTCTATTGTGCGTCTGATGAAAACACAGGGAGATTTTCTTCCTCAGAGAGCCTGTAATTTAGGAAGTTTGTAGCTTCTTAGCAGTCCCAATCCTTCGGAAGGAACAAAATATTAGGTTAATGAGATAAATGGACATGAAACCAACTGAATCTTCATTTTAGCAAAATAAGACTGCTTGCTAGGAGTTAGACTATTGCCAGTTGAAACACGTGCTCAACCTCCTGAGAGTTTTAGGGGCTGATACTGGTGTCCCGATGGCTGTCCCACTTTGTCACTGACTCTCACCTCTATGGGGTGGCCACTATGCTTCTCCCATAGAGAAACCGAAGCTTGCAGAGGCTGGTGGCCTGCCATGGTTAATACCTCACATAGTGAGAATTTTCCCCGAGATCTGTCATTTGGATCTTGTCATTGGGTCTCAGAATCCCATTTTTCCTTTACATCAGGGAACTGGAAACAGGGCACAGGCCAAATCCAGTCCACACCTGTTTTGCATGGCCCATAAACTAAAGATAGTTTTTACATTTTTAAATAATTGGAAAAAAAAAAAAACAAAAGAAGAGGAACATTCCATGACACAGGAACATTCTACAAAGCTCCAATTTCAAGGTCCATCAGTAAAGTTGTACTGGGACATAGTCACGCCCATTCATTTCTGCATTGTCTCTGGCTGCTTTCCTGCTTCAAAGGCAGAGGTGAGCAGTTGTCACAGAGACCATTTAAGGCCCACAAGCTAAAATGTTCGGTGTCTGGACCTTTTCAGAAACAGTTTACTGCACCTTGATCTGCACCCTGAGGATACCACAGCCAGTGTGACCCTACAGTATTAAGGCCCATGGGATTATAAATGGCTCCCTAAGCTTCCAAGCTTGTAAAGTTGACCTGGCCATAAATAGTCCAATGGTTCTCCTGTTGTGGGCGAGCAGTGATGCTACATCAGGAAGAAAACACATATAGTAAAACAAGAATGAACTCTGCACGTGCCTGCAGCCTCTTAGAACCAAACTGGTATGGCTTTCAGAGTATGGGAGGAGACAAGCTCCTTTCTTTTCTTAGTCTCCGATTCCCAATTAATGAACCATGAAAATAACATGGATTTTTCCTAAAGGGAATGTGCTTCAGAGCGCTAAAGCAATTTTTATGTCTGAGGGCGCCTTCCTCACTTGTTCTGCTGATACTTTAGTACAAAGCTGCAATTTTAGACTTTTTAGAAATAGAGGTGATTATATGCTACTGTCGTCACACTGTGTTTTGCTCTCAAGATAAGAGGGAAATTGTCTAATGTATTGAAGGTGGAGAGCAATTCTGCCTCAGTTAAAGAGAAATAAAAGCAGATGCCCTTTTTCTTGGCATACTTTTGGTTCCCTTTCCTGGCCTCACTTGCACTCATATGTGAAAAGAAGAGAAAAGAAAAGAAAAGAAAAGAGAAAGGAAAAGAAAGAAAAAAGAAAAAAAAAAAAGAAAAACCATACCCATCAAGATGAACAGAGTTCTGGAAATGGATGGTGGTGTGGGTTGCACGACAATGTGAGTGTATTTCATGCCACTAAACTGTACACTTAAAATAGTTAAGAGGGCAAATTTTACATTACATGTATTTGACCACAATTTAAAATAAAGCAAATCAAAACAGCAAAAATCCCATAGCTATCAATTTTGGAAAATAGCATTTCAAAACTTCAGTGAAGATTCTTATATACAATTTCATTAGCAAAATAGAAAAAAAAAAACCCACAGAGAAGGGGTTTTGAAAGATTTGAAGCTTTACTGAAAAAAATGAGCATTCGTGTGTAGTTTGTGTGTGCTCGTGCATGTATGTATGTTCGTACACTTACGCAGGTGCGTGCGCTTTCAAGAACACACTCATGTCCAGCCATTGAATCCCCTCTATCATTGCTGTCAATACTGGTAACAAAAAATGTTTAGAAGAATTCTTCCATTTAGAATAATCTATTCATACAGAATGCCAAGCACCCTTGTACCAGCGACAGAAACCAAAATAAAGAGTAATTCTTTGAGAACCTCTTACGACTGGAACATCTTACAGCAGTGACACCAAAGGAGAAAACCGCACCCGTGAGTACCTATTAGGATTCCTCTGCAGTATATGCACAAAGGCTGCTGTCACCGGCAAAGAAGGGGTGAGTTTCAAATAAAGCGAAAACCACATCAGAAGCCTTTTATTAAAAATGGAATTTAGATATGAACAGGAGTGCCAACTTTCATGAAAAGTCTACCTCTTCAATCCTGAGGCCATAAAACCAAAACTAACCTATGTGGGATGCGGTCAAATATCTTATTTGACTCCTGTCCATTTGCCAGTGTTTTTCAAAGATTAATAAGATAAAATGCCTTGAGTGTGGGCCGTGAGCGCTCGGTACCTTCTGCCAGCTCCCCAGAGCAGGGCAGATGTGCGACGGGGTTTCTGAAGGCTCTACTGTTTAGAGTGAATGTATATAATAACAACAGCTGCTTTCCAGCCCGGGCCTGGCAGCGACGGGGTCAACAATCTAAATGCCAACTGGCAATGACACTGGTCGTGTCGGGTGAAGCCAGCGACAAAGGAACAGATGTGCTCTGTGTCTCTTGGTGCCCGTGTCTCTACACTCGCTGCAGACCAGCGGTGGCGATGGGGCACGGAGCAGCATGGTGTGAATCTGACCCCAGCTCAATCCAATGACCACTGCCTCCTCTGCTTCATCCGAACTAGGTACACCCCCAAAGCGCACGCACTCCCCCGGCCCCATGCTTCACTTCATATACTTAGAAGTGCTGGGCTTTCAAGGTAAGGGAAAACTCTTAAAAATAACACTTCATGTGCAGGCACTGTGGAAGTAATGGGCCAGACCCGGTCCTGCCCCCACAGGCTCTATATAAAGGCCGAGTGCCAAATGATGGCTCTTACGCACACTGCACTCCCAGAAAGAATGGGTTAGGCCAGTAGGTTTAAGACATGAAAAGAAATAAATAAAGTGCAAGAACTGCTCTTATCAGGCGCCACCATTTAAAATTCAGAACGGTTCACCTAAAATGTTGGAGTTCCAATTTCTTTTGATTTGGAAACTCTGGGTCCCAACTCCCCCAGTGAAACCATTAGCTGGAGTCACATGGAGGTGGCTCCCAGAGCTTCCTATTTCTTATTACCTGCTTGCTAACTCACATCGGCTACGGGCCTGGCCTCTGTAGGCTTCGCGTTGGGGTCATCTGATCTACAGACATTACATTTCTGGAGGCAGGCCACATGCTTTTTCGTTGCCCTACACTTAACAGCAGCTATTTACACACTGTCACGTCATATTAGTCACTAAACAGAGCACGTTCCACGTGCTCAGAGAGCTGACGTGACTTGACCACAGCCTCACAGCCAAATGCTGTTCTCTCCAAGGGTTAGAACCTCAGGAAATCTCCCAGCTGCTACACAGATCATCAGAAATCATTTGAACAAGTGTGTCCCTGAGCAAAAATCTGCCTCAGCAGAGGCCGTGTCTCTGTTTTGGGGTTAGACTGCCTGTGTTCAACTCCTGACTCCACAGGACTGTGTGATATTGGACAAATTACTCCACCACCTTGTCTGATTTTCCTCTTGTCTAAAATGGAGATAAAAACAGTATTTATCTCACAGACTTGTGTGCAGATTAAATGAGGTAATACATAAACCCACTTCCCACAGCACCTGGTCCACAGCTTTATTAAAAAAAATTTCCCTATCCTCAGATTACTATATTCTCAGAAGCTGAACATATCAAATTATATAGTTTTGATATATATATCAAAGTATATAGTTATTACAGGCCATTTAAAATTCTTCCTATGCCGAAATACTTTAATAAGACATAGATTTAAGTCTCTACTATAAATTTTTTACTATTACAAATAAATGAAGTAAAAAAAAAAAGGCAGTGGACAAGCTATGTCATTCTGGATCTACAAGGTGCCAGAACTGGAAGGAAATCAAAATCTTTCCTAATCCAGTGGATTTACAACTTATTTTAGTAGCAGAAACCATTTCTTCTAATGCAATCTGATACACAAGCCACTAATGAAAAAATATGGCAGATCTGGTTGAAGAGGAGGTGAGGGCCCAGCCCCCGGCCCCGGCTTCACCCTGCATGTTCACAGAACTTGTTGCTACCAACCACTGGTTTGGGCAATGCTCCCTTCGTTTTATCAGCAGGAAAACTAAGACTGTTCATATCTCTACACGGATAGGAGGGCTCACGCTAAGGACCAGGACTGACCTGTCACCGTACCCCCAGAGCCTAGCCATGTGCCTGGAAAACAGGGCCCTGGCAGCACTGAGGTCTGTGTGAGCAGAGCTCTGACACACGTGAGGTGCCATGCTGAAGTGGTGAGGCCGGGGGGGATGGGCTTCTAGGGTGTGGTGACTGCTGCCAGCAAAGTAACACCATTATAGTTTAGACAGGGTATGGGGTGTAGGGTTGACTCTGGGGGAAGGGAGGGGGTGGCAGGAACTGAGTCTGCACTTAAGCAAACAAAAGTCGTGGGGCGAGATGCCATCTACAAGATCAAGGTGAGGAGGGCCACTCTTCAGCTGAGGCATCTGGTTGGAGTCCAATTTTGCCCAGAAATTGGGGAATAGATGGTATTAGTTACAAAGTGTGATGCCTGGACCTCTTCCATCAAAATTACCTGGGAGCTTATTAAAAATGCAGATTCATGAGTCCCATCCCAGAACTGCCGAGTCAAAAATTCCAGTGGTAGAACCCATGCATTTATCCTCCACAAGCTCCCCAGATGTTCTTGTGTGGGAAAAGTCTGGGAAGCGCCATATGCGATCTCATTGGGGCTCACCAATGGTGTCACATGAGAGCCCTAGGGAGCTGTACTTTGTGTGGGCCCTACCCTTGGAGATTCTGATTTAATAGGCCTGGGATGGGGACTGAGGGCTGCGATGCCTTCTGAAAGCTCTCCAGGTGATATGCAGCAGAATGGATGACAACCATTCGTAACTGATTGCCAGAGGGAGGGGAGAGCCACATCTCTGTGACGTGAATTATTCCTGTTATTATAACCAATGAAAATGCAGATATTCTAATTGGCCCTTAGGGATAAGCTGCTACTTCCCCTTTCAGTTTGTCTTGTTAACCACCCAGGCAGCTGGGAGACAAGAGTTTTCAGCAAAGACCTATTAAATCATTGTTCTTGTGAATACTGAGGTTGTTGTAAAAATATATTGAATGCATTTACCAAGCATACTTTAAAAATAAAGTTTATTGAGGTATATTTGGTCTTATAAAATGCTTCTAATTAAATGTACAATTCGATGAACTTTGATAGGGATACGCTCCCAGGTAACCACCACGTTAAGATACGGAACATTTCCATCACCTTCGGAAATTCCCTCCTGCCTCTTTGCAGTCAATGCCCTACCCTCGCCCCTGGCCTCCCATAACCATCCATCTGCTTTCTGACACTGTCGAATAATTTAGACTGCTCTAGAATTTGATATAAATGGGATCAAACAGTATGTACTTTTTATGTCTGGTTTCTTTTGCTCAGCACAATGTTTTTAAGGTTTCTCTCTAACATGAATTATATTATTTGTCACTTCTTCTCTGTTTCAAAGATAAGCACACAGGGCTGCGGGATACTACTTCAGGAGAAAGGGCAAGTTTCTGGAGTGATGGAGGGCAGATTACTGAGACAACTGGCTCGGCTGTCTTCCTCAGGGAGCTTGGCTAGGAAGGGGAGGAGAAGGCTACCACTCTGAGGTAATGGCCCTGGGAGTTTTCACTGAGGCAGGTGATTTCCAGAGGAATGAGCGCTCTGGGGGAGGCAGCAGACCTGAGCTGCAGGATGTGGGAAATGAAAGAAGAAAGGGAAATGGACTGGCCAAAGGCAAATACCAACCATTAAAAAATATGGTCTCTGTAGTGATTTAAAAATACACTAGAAAAGTCTTTGATATTTTTCTCTTTGAGAAATAGAGATTAATTCCCTCTCCTAAGTATGGGTTGGACTGAGTGACTCACTTCTAAGGAACAGAAAATGGTGGAAGGGGTGGCTTATCACTTCTGATACTGGTCCTTAATCCTTAACAATATGGTGGCTTCCAACTTGGTTGCCCTCTTTGGGCTCAGGGAGCAGTTATGCATGGACCCAACGTGGTGTAGAGTGAGGGAAGTCTCTCTGAGGAAGGGACGATGAAGCCACAACTTGCAGGCTGAGCAGGACTCAGGAGGACAGGGACGCTGGGGGCTCACGGGGATTTCTGGCCTGGCGGTGAGAGGACATGGCCCACTGAAGGAACTCTAGGAAGTTCTCTTTGGAGTAGTCTGCATTTTTCTTTCTTCACCCAGACCTACCTGTATGCTTTTATTTTTATTTATTGGCCCAGGTACATTACATTCACAATGTAATAGGAATCTGCTAGCACTAGCAGCATGGCACTAATATTGATTCAGACTATGTTCTACTACTACACTATAGCCTAACTGGCTTTGTTGGTAGCTGATATCTCTGAACTTTATGCATAAAATTATTTCACAGGAAGAGGTGTTCCTAAGACTATACAAGTCCCTAGGATAGGGACTGCCCATGCTCTTATCCTCATGCTTTTATGTGATGGAACAGGTGGGTGGTAAGAGAAGATATGCTGTTATATTTCAATAAATAAAACCTTCCTGCATTCAAATCCCAATACTCACTTGACATCTTTTGGAGCCAAAGAACCTAGTCTTATCTGGCCAGGAAATTTGAGCTAGTCTAGACCACACATAGCAGCCAAACTTTGGCAGTCTTATCTATGGGCATCGAGCCATACTGACTATTCCCATTTTCACATAAATGCTCACAGAGATGAATTAAATCCTACTGTGACTAACGTTCCGAAGCAATTTCCAATACAGCAGACACAGTGAAGTGTAATTATGATTTGGTGCCCCAGACGCCAACAGCACTCCTGAGGTACTGAGCTGCTCTCTGACATTGGACCTAGGGAGAACAGCGAACATATGACTTTGAATTTTTATCTGTTTTTCGTCTGTGAACTAGGAGAGGAGTGGCCTAGCCAGTCGACACACGTGGCTTTTGAGCACTTGAAATATGGCTAGGAAGATTAAGAAACTAATTTTTATTTTAATTCGATTTTAATTAATTTAACTTGAAGCAGCCACAAGTAGTTAGTGGCTACTGTATTGGATGGTGCAGCTCTAAGTAATGGATCGAAGGGTAGGAGTCTTTAAAATCACGAGTTTCTTAAAGGATGGAGATGTATCTTGGGTGACTGTCACTCTGGCACTCAGCGCAGTGTCTGCGATATAGGTTTTTAAAAAATGCTTCTTAGCAGATGCTCAGCAGCCAGAAGAGAACTGAGCTCATAATAGAGAAAGTAGATAATATAAGACCACATAGTTCGTATTTCCCAGAGGGTATTTCAGAGCTTTAGATACACAAAATGCTCTGTAGAGAAAGAATTCCCTGATCAAATAAATCTGCATGTTGCATGCTTTCCTTGGGAGGGTTAGGATGCACGTTATGGTATTAAAGACACCAGAATAGCTTTATTGACTCACTGTTTCCCAAAATTGTTTGAGCATGGAACTCCCCTTTCACATAACACCTTCTGACATCCCTTAGATCCTCTAGTTCTAGGAGATCTTCTGCAAGATTCTGGGGGAAATACTTTGAGAGATGCTGTAGTAATGACAGGGTAGGAGGGAAACTTCCAATGAATTCCTTGAAAGCAGGGACCCTGATATTCAGCACATGTTCAGCACGTAATAAATGTTTACTGAATGGTCTAGAAATGACTCTCTTCTGTTAAACATCAGGGGCAGTCAAAACCATTCCCACTCAGCCAAGGTGAAGAGAGAAGGCAGAGTGACTTGTAAGCCTAGGCATTCTTAGACAGCCGTAGAGGGCATACTTGTAGAAGTGGAAGGTAATCTGACATGTAAGCATGCAGAAGTATGTAATAGCAGACTGGAACAGAACAAGAGTTATGAAATACACACATGCACACACACACACACACATACATATATGTATATTTTGTATTCTCTATGCGCAACAGGGGCTTAAACTCACGACCCCAAGATGAAGAGTCACGTGCTCTACTGAGCCAGCCAGGAGCCCCTGGAAATATACTAATAGTGTTTTAAGACTACGTACTTTAAAAGTTAAACCACAACTGGGAATTCACTGTGATGAGAATATCAACCTTCATACAAATGAATCAATCCAGAGATACAGGGTGGTGTAAAACAGGATGGGGCCTGGGTTCCTGCGGATAGAAGAGAATGATCCTGAGGGGGAAAAAAAAGATAATACAAAAATCTGATTGAGACCAGGGCGGTGTTAGTTACTTAGTTACGTCTGCTTTTGGGCTTTGCTAATACTTTAGCAAGAAGGGATTGGAATTAACTCAAGATCCACATGATAATTTCAGCTGAAAATTATCTGTAGTTATTATACACATACATATGCTTTAGTTTAATAAAGTTTATATAGACCATTCCATGGTCGAGAATAATCTCTTTTCAATGAATCCCTTTTGTTCTCTTTTAAAACTTGGAAATTAAGAAGACTCAAAAATCCTTTCAGATCTAATTGAGTAGAGGAATCCAAATGGGAAAAACTCCAACCAAAACCTTTCGTCAAGGGCATGGAACCCTTTGCAGTGAGATGTCTTTCCCCACAGGGTTGGATATGTTACATGTACATAATTCACAGACTTCATCATGGGCTTTGCAATCACTGAGATCTGCCCTCTTAAAACAGAGGCTTCAAAATGAAAACTGTGTACATATTGTAAAGATAACATCAACTCAATGTTTGCAAAGATGCTTAACTCCCTACTCCAGGAGGGACCACTCCATATCCAGGGACAGCTTAATTGTTTGGTCCACGGTAATAGTGTAATCCACCTTCAACTACAGTGACAATGCGGTCTGCACCACCACCAGCTTGCTCTTTTGAGCATTTCCGTCACAGCAGCTCTGCGAAGAGGGGAGCAGAGGTCACGGCCAGAGATAGCAGAGCCGCTGCCTGGGCACAGAGCCCACTGCGAGCAGCTTTGGTCTTTGTTGGGAAGGCCTTTGAAAGTCTAAGATTTGATTTTCCTGATTATTATAAAAGTGATACATGTTTGTGATAGAAAACCTGAAAAACCCAAATAAGTATATATATTAAAAAAAGAAGCATTACCCATATTTCCACCAAGAGAGAATGGCTCTTGACACTTTTGCCATATTTCCTTTCTCATCTATGGTTAGATGATTCTAATGGACATACTAATAGATGGACACATGGTTAGAGTGGTTTTCCAATACATTCTGAATCTTGTTTTTATTACTTAATATTATGTGCTGACAATTTTCACATGGGCATCATCTTCCACTGTAACTGAGCACATTTTAGGCCCTGAAATAAACCAGACCACATCTGATCCCAGACCCAACCAAAAACAAAAACAAAAAAAAAAACCAAAAGAAACCCAAAAAACTAAAACTAGTCATCATCCCACAAACTGGAAGGAAAAGCTCTCTGGACATCAGGAAAGGATGAAAAATAGAACTGACAAAGACATGTGGCTGATTTTGCCACATTCCCAGTAACTCAGCACAAGGCAGTTCATTGAAAATAACCCCACAATTCTTTGCTATTTTTCAAATTGACACTTTACAGCATGTCTGCCAAGGCTCTTAAAATGGCCTCTGGCTAGCACTCCCACTCAGCTGTGGGCATTTGGGTTGCCCTGAACAACCACTCTGAGCTGATGCCACATTGGACACACACACACACACACACACACACGCCATGTCGTCTAAACTGACAAAGTCCCAGGAAAGCAAACTCCAGCTAGGGTCTATGCCGGGTGTACCCCGTCCGCTGGCGTGGTGGGCTTTAACTCATGAAGGCCTCACTAAGCAAGAATAGGCCACCTTGGACCAAAGATTACAAGGCTGGGGACATGCCACGTCAAAGATCATAATCTCAGTACTCAAGCTGGGGGGAGTCTTGACATATGGGAAAACAGAGGCCCACAGACATTACATGCCTTGCTCAGGGCTGGACAACTCCCGTGGTAACATGACAGTGGAAGCATCACTGTAGTGAAGGCTGAACTGCCAGACACGCAGGCCGAAGCCCTCTCTTCTTTAATGCCTGTGCCCACGTCCGAGCCATTTGGCTGCAAGTCAAGGAAACTGCCTGACAAGCAGCATCCCAGAAGACTTTGCACAGACGATGTTTAAAAGAAAAGGCCCTTTCAAAAGCCCACAGTGGCTCTTTGGGAAAACAGTTCTGGCTCATGGGAGAGGCTCTGCTTCTTTTTTACAGCCCTGATCCGATCTTGCCATTACAGGCTCTTCTTGGATAGTGCACTCACCTGAGGATCTCCAAGGGGAGTGCAGGTATGCCCTGGCCACCTCTTAGGAGAATAGAAGGTCAGCATATGCTTGGGCCTAGATGGGCTTTGGTGAGGACTTCGTGGAACAAGGCTTTCCAAATCTTTGGTCTCCAAAGCACCCTGGTCCTAAGGTATCCATTGTTAGTGGGGTGGTTTTGGAGCTAAAGCCTAAAACCATTAGATGCATGAATCACAATCGTTAGCCCCCTCGTTGGGGGAGGAGTGGGAGCTTTGGTGTAACAGAATGGCAGTAATGGCAGAGAGGGATGGAGAGGAATGTGGTTTAGATGTGGAGAAACTGCCAACCACACTTGTTTGAAATAAAGGTAACATGCTTGAACATGCTAAGAACTTACTGATGGGTGTCATACAATGATGGAGGAGGACCGAGGAGTGAGAATGAACAGGGCCGGGTTTCTTTTCTTTCTGTGAAGCCCTCCCCTAGGAGGAGTTTCATCTCCTTCTCATCTGTCTTTCCATCCTCTCTCTTCCATCCCCCATGCAGCCTTGGTGGGTGTGGTGGGGGCCCAGGAGGAGGCAGAGAGAGAAAACTCAAAATCTAGAGACATATCACAAAGATGAAGTGTGGCCCAAAGTTTGCTCCATGGATCATGCACTTTATAAGATGTCAATGAGTGATAACCAAAGGAAAAAAAGATTTCGGTGGCCAAACATGGTTAAATTGGGTGGGCTACCCAAAACCGAACCAGATTCTTCACTTCACTGACTTCTCAAAGCCTTTAATCTGCAATTATACATGGTGGGTCTTCAGGGCTGGAGATGATGTAGTGTTTTGTAAACTCACTTGACCGAAGGGAAAGAAGTCTGTTTTCACTGAGCATTACTCAGGACCAACTTTTTTTTTTCAGTATAGTTGATACACGATGTCACATTAGCTTCTGGTGTACAACATAGTGATGGTCGAGTTTCTATATTACCCTATGGTCACTCGCCACCTGCACCATACAACACTATTACAATATCACTGACTATATTCCCTATGCTGTGCCTTTTAGTCCCATGACTTATTCATTCCAACACCGACATGTTCAGGAATATTCTTGACCAATACTGATGCTTAAGATTTTTCCTCTTTGCTTTACTTTCCCACCTCACGGAGCTAGCCTCCAATCCTAGAGAAGAAGAGATGAAGTGCTAAAAATAGTAATTCTCACATCTGAGATTAACAGTCATGTAGCATCTTGCCCCTCAGAGGGTGGTCTGGGAACCAGCCGCACTGACATCACCTGGGAGCAAACTGCACGCGCAATCCCATTCCAGGTGTACCGAATTGGAATCTACGGCTTGGCAACATGCCCAGGTGATTCACATGTGCATGAAGTTTGAGACGAAGACTGAGGGTGCTTGGTAGTAGGCAGTAACCTCAATAATTCTGATTTGGCGTATCTGTGGCAAGGCCCAGGGAGTCACATTTTAAAATATCACCTCCAGAAGATTCTGATGCAGCTGGTGTATGGGCCCCTATTAAGAAGCATTGATTTGATTGAAGAGATTCTATGGCCCAAGGGCTCCGCTCATAGGGTAAAAGAGCAGCACCGTGAGAACATTTGGTTTCCCAGCAGGACCTCTGCAACGTAGGTCCTTAACAATCACCTTCACCATTAGGAATAAGGAAATGACAGCCTAGAGACAGAAGGGGTAGGCCCGGACCAAGGTCACCCAGGGGTCAGCAGGTGCATGAGGGTGAGCAAGCCCCCTCCTGCCTTTCCTCCCCACCTCCCCAGCCTCTCTCCTCCTCCCTCATCAGCTCTTTATTCACCAGTGACTGCACTGCTAACAGCCCTCTCTGAGTCTGCTTTTGTGTTTAGTGAAAGGCCAACAAAACACTGCTGGTTATTTGTGCTTGCTAATGATAATTCTGATTAGCTCAATTCTGTCAGCTGACTCCCAGGCTGCCAGGGGCCCACAGCAGCCTGCTTATTCAATCAGGGCCTGGCCCATTTTCTAATTACTAGCATCATTTGGGCTCGTTTCCTCCAACTGTGAATTTGCTTGAGTTCAACTCATCTTCAGCTGTTGCATTTACATGAGAAATGGCTCATCTGTCACGTCTGCATCGGCGTCTGTGTCTGTGCTCCGATCTACCCCTCCCCGTTAGAGACCAGATGAAATGGGTTCCCAGGCTGCTGATGACCAGCAGGTCCCAGCGGGAGCCATGAGGCAAGCCCTTTCCTCACTGGGTTGGCCAGAGTGACTTCTTCCCAGCTTCTGAATTCCAAATTGTATTCCCACTCTGCCTGAGACTGAATCCCTACCTGGTGGTGTGCTGGATTCTCCACACAAGCAGGGTGCTGGACACTCAGTCAACATCAGACAAAAGCTACAGGGGAGGCACGGGGAACAGAGGAGGGTGGCTGTGCATGGCGGAAGCCTGGCAGAGAGAAACAGGGGGTGGCTTCTCTGAGTTCTGCACTGTGCAGTCCCAAGGCATGATACCAGGAATGTTCCACCGGAGGTGTGGGAACTCTGGGAATGCTGACGTTCTAAAGGAAACTGGCTGGACAAATGCTGCCCTTCTGGCCCTATGCTGCATTTGATTCTAAAGAATGTATGCTAGAATGCGAAGCCAAATGCCTGACTTCTTTATCATCCTTCCAGAAGATGAGTGTGTCGTTATTTTACATTTTTTAGACTGTATCTGTAAATTCTTTTTATTTTTTATTTTTTACATTTATTTGAGAGGCAGAGATAGCAACAGTGATGGCAAGAGAGAGCAAGAGCGGGGAGGGGAGGGAGAAGCAGGCTCCCCACTCAGCAGGGAGCCTGCTGTGGGGCTCGATCTCAGGATCCTGACACCATGACCCGAGCCAAAGGCAGACGCTTAACTGACTGAGCCACCCAGACGCCCCTGCATCTGTAAATTCTTGAAAGCATCTTTCTTATGCCTTAAAACATCTGAACAACTTGTGCTGCATATATAGGATATTTGATATATGCAAATCAAATAAAAATGTGTTGATTTGACAAACTAGGGCTGATTTTAATATGTTCATTGCTATAGTCGACTTAGAAGTTAGGTATTCTGGGGCACCTGGGTGGCTCAGGTGGTTAAGCGTCTGACTCTTGGTTTTGGCTCAGGTCATGATCTTAGGGTCCTGGGATGGAACCCCACGTCGGGCTCTGTGCTCAGCATGGAGTCTGCTTGAGTTTCTTTTTCTCCCTCCCTCTGCTCCTCCTCACTACATTTGCTCTCTCTCTCTCTTAAATAAATAAGTAAATCTTAAAAAAAAAAAAAAAAAGAAGTTAGGTATTCTAGCACCATCAACTACTGAAAGTGCTCATTTCAGTAATAACAATCCAAATACACTATTCTTAGTGGACACTGGACTATGCTACGTACCCAGAGCCTAACATTATGTAATTATTGTCCTTAAAAACAGTCTCAATATCTTTTTCTGTTATTTCATAGGTTTTGGTTTGTGTAAAATGAACACAAAATTTCAGACAATTAAGTATGGAAAACGTGTTAATATGTAAAATCATTAAAATTAATCACCTTGCAATTATAATTAAGAAAACAGAAAGGTAGGAAGGATACCCTTTTAAGCCAGACTTAAAGAATAAAATGTTCTAGGGGAAAAACTGATAACCCTTCTTGCTCACTTCCACTGTTAATAATTCTTGGTTCATCCAGTCAGTTTTTCCCCATGCCTCCAAAGGGGCTTTCATCTGGAATACTGGGCTGTTGGGGCCTTTCTGTGACTCTAGACGTCCAGCCAGCTCCTGGCACTGCCAGGTGTTGGAATCCATGGGGCTCTTCTTCAGTGATAGAAAATAATGGAGAGTTTTCTGATGACAAAGAAAGGCCTTCTCTATTGGCTCTGCTTTGCCTTACAATGGCCTTTATGCTTCTGGATGTAAAGAAGAAACTGACTTTTGGCTCTATCCGTCCGATGTTTCTGCTCCTTTCGCTCAGTGAAACAGAAACAGTGAGGGCGTAGGAGAGCCTCTTCCTTCTGGTGGACCCTGGGGGGAAGGTAAGTCCCCTCATGGTTTCTCCACCCTCTTTGTCTCCATGGCCCCTAGTCACTCTTTCCTTTGTCCCTGACATTTTCTAAAATTAGCTTTATCAACTCTTTCTGGTTTTTTAACTCCCTTGAGCTGCATGCACCACCTTTTCTCCTTGTAGTGACTGTTTACCCACGCCTGCCCTTAAACAGGACGGAGTACGAGAATTTGACCGGGAAGCACTTCAGCTCCTATCCACACTGTCCAGCTGAATTCAGAGACAACTTGGTTCCTGCCCCCCAATAACTTTCTAGAAAGCTGCTGTGAAAGAAAGTGAAGAAAATAAGTACTTCCTTAGTCACTGATATATCTTATTTGTGCCCAGAAAGTCTTGCTTTGTTCCCGAACTCTTAGTGATGCAAACAAAAATATTTTTTGCCGTGTACTTTCACAGCACAATAACAGACTTCAGGCTGAGAAACTCTAAAGGTGATATATAAATTTCTTTGCCAGATACAGATACTGTATTGTACCATATTAAACATGTCTTTTTCCTTTTTTGTATTTTGATTCTTTAACATCATGACCTTGCTGACCCTGGAGGGACTGCCCCTGCCAGGGCTAGCCAACTCCTAGATGTAGTAAACAGCTCGCCCTCCAGCTGGTCACTGCCCAGTCAATACAAACTAATTAAGCCAGGGCCCACAGCCCTAACCAACTCCTCTATGCCTCTCACCCTTAGGGCTACTATTGCCTTCCCCTAATCACCCTAGGTCCAGGTCCCACACAATTAAGACAGCCCTTAATCCCTAGAGCCTCCTGAAACTATTCAAATTAGTTCAATTCAATTCTAATCCTGCTTAGTTTGACTCACCTGTTCCTTCCCAGAGAAACCGCAATAAAGGCTTCTGCCCACACTTTCCCTGCTCCCTTTGCCTCTGACCAACCCTGGTGGCATCCCACGTGCCCCCCTCTCCGTGACATGGAGTGCCCCCTTCTCTTCAGATCTATGAGTATAAGAATCTATCTTTTCAATGGCTATTGTTTTCCTGATCGGTTGGCCTCACCATACATAAATAACAATAAAACCTGGATTTAAAAAAACACATACATAAAGAGAAAGGAAGATGGACTAGCAAAAGACCACAGCTTGGCCTCTGCTTTGCTCATTATTCAAATGCACTTGGATGAAAGTTAGTTGCCCTGTCAGTTATATTTAGCAAAACTGCCACTTTTAATGTTCCAAGAAAAAAGCATGATTTTAGTATAAAGCACTGTATTATACTGGTTAAGAAAGTACTCAGTAGAGAGGACGAGAAACAGTCGTGATGAGGGCATCCACATTAAGACACTACATGTTACAAAAGATGCTGGGAGGTGTAAGGTTCCTTGGCTTCCAAAGCACAGATTGAGTCCAACTGTAAAAATCCCTTATGAAGCCATTACAAGGAGCCCCCATTCACCGAAACAATCATGGTAAAGTTCTTTAAATCAAACGTTCTGGATTTTAATGTATCCCATTAAAACTGCATCACGGGAGATTCAGTATGAAAAGCAAAGTCCCTGAGACACTGTACTCTCCTCCAGGGCTTCCTTCTGTCTCTCGCTCTGGAGTCAGAGCTACTCCAAGGCTGCTCTGCTTGACTTTGCATGCCTCGCAGTGGACATACAGTAGGTGCTAAATATGTGTCCCGAGCGAAAGAACATTTCTGATGATCTTTGAACAGATGAGGTAAGAGATCAAAGACGCTCGTTTAAGAGATTATATACATCGGTGGCAGGTTTTGGAGCTGAGAATTAAAGCTACTCCCTCTGGCCCAAACCATTACGATCCCACTATGTTCTGCCACCACCTGGAGAGAAATGTAAGACTCTTAAGTGGCGGCAGTGGACATCCTGGCATCTTCTGACCCTTATGCCAACCTCTAGCTCCCGTCTAATGCTGCAGTCCTCCGGCTAGCAGCCCCCCACGAGTGAGCCCTTTGCGTGGGTCTGGCAGTGTGCTGGGACCAATGGCTGAGCTCCTGGGGGCAGCTTCGTGGCAGTGCCTGGGGACACTCACCAAAGGCTCTAGCTCCTTGCGGTCGATGAGGTTCATCTCTGTGACGAAGTAATAGAAGTGCTTGTAGCAGGTGTTGACGTGGGCCTCCGCACCCATCACAATGACCCGGTCGAAGTGGTGGATGTAGACGTGGACGAAGACGCGGAAAAGGCGGCACAGAATCTTCTTGCAGATCTGAAGGAAGTTCTTTGGGAAGGGAACACCTAAAAGAATGAGAAACAAAAAAGAGAGAGAGAGAACAAAGTCGTGATGGGAAAGCTCCAGAAGCCCGGGGGTGCATATGTGAGGCTGGAGGACCGTCCTGCTGGGGAGCCTCCAGGCCAGCCCGCAGATGCCTGGCTGTGTCTGCGGCCTCATTAGACACGGCCTGAAACAGTGGCTAATGATGCTGTTACTTTTAAATACCAACAATGACAAGGAAGAGACCAAAAAAAAAAAAAAAATGCATGGAGAGGGCCAGGTTTGTTTCTTTGGTTTTATACATATGTATGTATTTCGTTTTTTTTTTTTTTAAAGATTTTATTTATTTATTTGACAGAGGAGCCTGATGTGGGGCTCGATCCCAGAATGCCGGGATCACGCCCTGAGCCAAAGGCAGACGCTTAACCGCTGTGCCACCCAGGCGCCCCAATGTATTTGGTTTTATTTACATATAAATATTTGCTTTTATTTATATATAAGTATGAAATATTTATTTTTACATAGAAATATGTGTTCTCCCTTCTTGCTCTCTCCCCCCCTTTATACAGCACAAGGTTCATTTTCCTCTTACAAGAGAACTGGCAGGAGGGGGGCAATGCTAGTGGGAGACGGGTGCTCCCTGACACAGAGTAACAGGGGGCCGCGGGGGCTGTAGCAAATTGGAAGGCACCTTCTCCTCAAAGGGAACAGCGGTGGCAAAACTCCAGGCAATGGTGGCCCGACGGGGACAGAGGCCCAGGGCTCTTAGAACTTCTGATTTTTCAAGATAATTCAGGAATTTGAAGTTCTATGTGAACTGGCTACATTTTTTTTTAAACAGTAGCAATAAATTTAAGTTTTAAAAAATACCACTGGTCAAACAAGACAGCTTTCTAGCTTAATGTGGCCTACAGGTTGCCCGTGTGTAAATTATGATCCGAATTTTTCCTGAGATTCAGTGTTTCCAAGGTGGGCAAATGCAACAAGCTCCACCCTATTACCACTTCATCTCCTTGAGGAAGGGGAGAGTGGGTTATGGAGCCAGAGGACGCACCCAGATTTCCTGTCTGATGACCACCACTGCCAGCTGGTCAGAGCAAGCCTGCAGAATCCACAAGCCCACTTCCTTTCTTCCTTTCGAACACTGTTGAAACTCTTGTTATTTACACTGTCCTTAAGTGGTGACATGTCGTAAGTTAAACAGACTTTGAATTCCTGCTCTGCAACTTTTCCAGCTGTAGGACCATGGGCAAGAGATTTAACCTCCTGGAGCTTCAGTTCTTCCACACGTAAATAAAAATTCTAACAGTTGGGAGGATTAGATACAGACAAAAATTCCAGTGGTTGTGAGGATTAGAAGTGGTGCCCAGGCAACCCTGTTTTCTCCTCTATAAAAGAAGGGTCATAATAAGGCCTTCCTTGCATGAGTAGGAGGGTGTTAACATGAGTAAAATCCTTCGACAGTGCCTGAAACAGAGGAAGAGCTCAATAAGTGGGAAGGACCCCACTTCTCTCTGCATTGCAAGGTCTGGAGCATTAAGCTTCTGTTACAAGGAATATATTACCTTTATCAAGAAAAGGGAGACATGGCTACCAGCCCTTCCACAGAATTGCAGAGTGTGCTCAGGGTGGGCTCCTGGTCCCTGTGCATCCCTCTACAGGGTCCCAGTGGCAGCTGTCTGGTGAGATACTCTGTAATGGGATCACCTGGGACCCCCAGGGCACTATGAGAGAGACAGAACATGACTGGCAGCTGGCAGAGGCAAGATCTGCCTCCCTGGGGCCCGGCACCGATACTGGCTTTTCTTCAAAAAACAAAGTGGGACCTATCAAATGAACCCAGGGAGAGACTTGGGCACAGCCTGGCAGCTGTGTGGGCAACAGATGCTGGGATTTAGGGACGGAGGTGGGGTAAAGCTGGGGAGTGGGCAGCCCCTCACAGAGATTATGGGTGGTGTTCTAAGCTAAGGAGCAGCCAGCAAAAAACTGCCAGCCTGGGGAAGGGTCTGGAGTCTTCAGAGACGCTCAAATCCGGGAGGTGACGGAATCTCCTCTACGTGTGTTCCCATCAGAAGGGGAGCCCCGTAACCCACGCAGTGACAACACCAAGGGTGACATGTTTCTTTTACAACTTATCTGCAAAGCAGGCTTTCCTACTCATCTGTCACTGATGACTAACATTGAAACTCTGAAGCACAGATTACCCTGCCCCAGGCTATTTAGCTAAAAAGTGGCAGGGCTGGGATGTGGACCAAGCCAGCCTGGTTCCAAACACCAAAAAGATCTGGTTATGTTTGGAGTAGAACACTTTCTCTCTGCCAAGGATAGAGGCACAGCTCAATTGCTAAGTGTAACGAGGTATCCAAAGGTTACTCTTGGTGAAACAAAAATATGATTTAAAAAACGGAAAGCGGTGGGAAGTGAGAGAAGTGTGAAAAAGTCTATATGCGTGGCGGTCACAGATTCAAGGTTTAATAAGAGGTTAGCTAATACACTCCACTGCCTTTAAGGAGAAATGTGTTTTCTCTGCCCATGCATTAGGACCTGGGACTAATAGAAAAAGCCAACATTTACTGAACACTTACTATGTTCCAGGGACTGAGCCAAGAGCTTTACATGGATTAGCTGATTGAATTCTGAGATCAAGCCTTGAAAACAGGTACTATTATTGTTTTCATCTCAAAGATGGGAAAACAGACTTGGGAAAATTAAGTAGCTGCCCGAGGTCACCCAGGTGGCTAATAGTAGAGGAGCGGTCCAGAGCCAGGTCTGTCCAACTCCAACGTCTAGACCACCTTGAAAACCTGAGATGCTGCTCTGCACACAGCGTCACACACCTTCAGCTCTGTGGCCCTTTCTTTCCAGGTGGCCTGAACCCCCTGCGGTGGGTTTACCTTTCACTCCCCCTGCCTCCAGTCTCAGTGGAGGCTCACCAGCTGCCAGGGAACATGGGGCATCCCGGCTGAACCACTTCACCTGCTTGATCAGCCCCACGCCCCACACACTGACTGCAGGTAAGGCAGACTCAGGCACACTGAGGATGTTCGTGGCAATTGCTGGGTTCCTCTAGATGGTCCCCAGTTTGCATCTTTCCCGCATCTCTGTTCTGCTCAGCTCTGAACTCTTGGCTCTGCCTTCCATCCCGTACCTGGTCTCTGGCCTTGCCTTTGTTCTCGAACTTGGTTTGCCTCTTTTCTCTCCCTTTTGGGCTATGGCTAGAAATGATCATTAGAGTAGCAAAGAGGAGCTGCTTTGAGATTCTGGAAGACTTAGTTTTAAAGTCCTAGTCCTACAATTTACTTGCTGTATTGGCAGGTTACTTCATCACTCTTCTGCATTGTAAAAAAGATAGAAAAAAAATTGAATTGCTTTGCAGTGTTCTTATACTAGTATCTGTACTGTAACAGGTACTTAGTGGGAACTTCTAGACTAAATTCTACTTTTGTTGTTTCTCACCTGAACTCCTCTTGTAGGTAAGATGCCAAGCTCAGCATCTCTTGACTCCAGCTGCTAAGTTGGAGCAGACTGTTCCACCACTCCCTCCCTTGCATGTAATTCATTCTTCAAAAGTGAACGGTGCAAACAGTTCAGCTAGGATGTGCTCAGCACACACCAGTCACCTCACGCCAACTCTGGAAGCTGAGAAGTCCTGGGCTGGGAGTTCCAGGGAGCCCAGGAAACCCAACTCACTCTCTGCGGAACCAGAGAGAAAATCCCAGTTCACAGAGCATGGGGTTAAGAATAAGAAAGCTTGGGGCCTTTGGGTGGCTCAGTTGGTTGAGTGTCTGCCTTCGGCTCAGGTTGTGATCGCAAGGTCCTAGGATCGAGCCCTGCATGGGGCTCCCTGCTCAGCGGGGAGTCTGCTTCTCCCTCTCCCTCTCTCTCTGCCCCTCCTCCCTGCTCATGCTCTCTCTCTCAAACAAAATCTTTAAAACAAAAAAAAGAATAAGAATTCTACATGGCAGTTGGGAAATTCATTTGATATTATCTATGGTTCAGGGACCATTTCTGTAGTTTATATAGTATGTTAGCTCTTTTCTCCCCTTCTCTTCTGCCTTCCAGGTGTTCAGATTCATGTGTGTGTCCATGTGTATGTATATGTATGTGTATATATGTGTGCATGTGTGTTTGTGTGTATGTATATGTATGTGTATATGTGAGTGTGTGTTGAGTATGTGTGAATATCTATTTTCATGTGTGTACGTGTATGCTTCTGTCTGTGTGGCATGCGTGTCTGTGTGTGTGCTTTAAATAAATCTTTAGAAGGTGGGAAGTAGAAGAGATCGCTCCTTGGGAGGTAAAGAACTGGACGTCCACCTCTTTGGAACTATCTCGCCCTGTGTACCTGGCTTCACGGCAGCAAGATAAGGCAAGACTCGGCCCTGCTGATCCACTCCCTTCCTTGACAGGCCCCAGAGGGACCAGCTCATGAAATCGGATCAGTCTGAGGGTTTTTGTCTCTGCGGTGCTGCTAAGTATCCAGTCTTCATTAAATAGCCAAAGGAAAGGGAGCCCTGGGTGATGCTTGATACGCAGTGTGTCCCAGAACACTCTGAGCAGGGGTATTATGGTCACAGTTTTATTTTTTTGTTTTCAGATTTATTTATTTATTTATTTATTTATTTATTTATTTAGAGAGCGTGCATGAGCGAGCGGGGGCAGGGGGAGAGAGAGAGAAATCCTCCAGCAGACTCCCTGCTGGGCATGGAGGCTGAAGCGGGGCTCCATCCCAGGACCCTGAGATTCTCACCTGAGCTGAAATCAAGTGTCAGACATTTAACGGACTCAGCCACCCAGGCACCTGGCAGGTTTTTTGGTTTTGTGTTTTTGTTTTTTTAAAGTAACTGAGGCTTAGCTCAGTTAAGTATTTGCTCCTGACCCTACAGCTAAAGGGAGGTAATGGTTTGGCTCTAAAACTCAGGTTTTTTTCTTCTGCACCCTGTTACTATGGGCTCCAAGGTGGTAGGGAACAGATCAGCATTTTATGACCTGCACTTAGCCCAGGAACTGGCTTATAGAAGGAGCCTGAAAAATGTGTGTTTGCTTGCTTTAAACAGCTACAGTCCAGCAGTAGGGAGAATGACAGGCTAATGAATCATCACAAATGGATGCTGGGCTTGTCACCATGATGGCCTGCACGTGAGGGAGCTGTACACTGGCCGGGTCCGGGCAAAGGGCAGTCTACGTGGACACACGGCCCCACTGACCCAGCTCAGGACCACATCCAACCTCCTGTCCCTCTGCTTCTCCTGCGTATGTGAGATATTACAGACCCTCCCCTTTATTATTTCCCAAGGCTTGTTTTAAATCTCACTAATTTGGAAGAGCCTTGGCTAAAAAAAAAAAAAAAAAGAGGGTCATGAGATCAAATGTAGTTGCAAAAATGCTGCTTTCATAGAGTATTTCTGCATAGGAAAGGACCCAAGAATTCCTGTAGCAAAAAGTCCTATTTTACTCTGAACCCCCTTCTTCCCCCATAATATCTATTGGTTTAAAACACAGAGCCTGTAACAAAAGTCTGGGTTTGTTTCTATCTCACTCTACCTCCTACTCACAATGCAGTCATATGCAAATGGTTAGTCCCTCTAAGCCTCAGTTTCCCCACGTAGAAAGAAGTGAGGTTGATGTTATCTGTAGCTTGTGAGGTTATTATGAGGATTAAATACATGTATAAAAGGCTTTGCCTAATGCCTTGCAGACAGTAAGCACTCTCTTGCGGACCACTACTTTTAGTATTCCATGGACCCAATGTTCTTCGAAAAATACTTTGGGATTAAATTCCTCCTGCATATTTATTTTTCAGGAGGGCAGTCTGGGTATTAACACATCAATTCTGAACTTACAAAGAACTCAGAGTGGCTATGTTCTGCCTTACATTATTTTCTACAAGTTTCTTATACTTATGTCTTGTAAGTTCCCTGAACAAAGGGATTGTTTTATATTTTGAGTCTGCCTTTAAAAGTACCTGGCACAGGGTTAGGTGGGGAAGAGTCATCCATCAAAATTGAATCATAAAGGAGCAGTGATCTTATTCAGTCAAGATGTGAGTTTATCATCTTGTCTTTGGGGGAGGGAAAAAGCCAACAGCAGAAATGATAGCCTTTCGCCAGGGTCTTGATATGGTCCTGGCATGGCCTGCTGCACACTCTTTTGGTGAAAAGGAAGGAGAGCTCTGTGATAAGAACATTTTGATCTTAACTAGGGGGTGGGAAGAAAAAACCTGAAACTCCTCTTTTCTTATCATTAAAACCTCCTTTCTTTGCCTTTCAATGTATTTTTTCAGGTAGTGATCGTTAATTTTCAGGTACTGCACTCAATTAGAAAGTTAATGGCAGACGATATTAACCAGTAGTCCTACCTGAAGTACACTGCACGTCTGAAGTGTCTGGAGTTAAACTTTGACTAGTCTTATTATAATTGAGACAAACCATGTGACCATAATCCCAGGCAGATATGTACTGATTGATATAGAAAACAACCTTTGATCAGAAGGTCTTTAAGTGATTTGCAATCACTAATTGAGTCTCATCCCCTACCTCTACCCCACCCCGAGCCACATCCCATGACTCTCAGATTCAAGCTGGAAAATTTCAGACTCTAAGAAGTTGTTCCAAAATGAGAAGATGTGCTCAGAAGAGTGCTCTCCAAAGCGGTGATAGGCAGACAGACAGACACACACACATATACACACACGACTTTGGATCTGGATGGTCTTGGGTTATGTAATGGAGCTTGGTCTCAGCAAATGGGTCAGTAATGAATGAAGTTGGTGCACCTAAAACAGACGCAGGCCGAGCTCAGGTGCCAGAGTGAGCTGAGGCAAAATGCCTGGGCAGAGGTCAGAACCCCAAACCAATCACTCCTGTGCGGTTCCGGCAGGAATTTGCTCAACAATTAGACTCAAAGCAAGGCTAGAGTTTGCTGGATGACTGGGCCAAGGAGAAGGCTGAGCCAGAGAGCTGGGATGAAGGCAGAGGGGGAGGTGAGCTTGCAGGGCCTGGACTCTCCTGAAGGCCTGACAGGCAGTCCCCAGCTCTGCCTCTGCTGTGCGGGAAGATGTGGTGCCCGGCAGGGAACCAGCCTCTGACAGAGCCCTGCAGAGTTTATGATTGTGCCTAACCACAACTTTCTGATCTGTAAGCCACATTCAGTACCAGAGCTAAATCGAGCATGGAATATAATCATTTCTCTGGGGCCCCATGTGGATTCGCCTTTTATCTCTGACTCGGTAAATCTCCTTTCTCCCAAACAAAATTTAATAAAAAATTCCAGTAATTTCTGAGCTTCAATCCATTTTCTTTCTTCCTCCTTCCTCCTCTTCCCTCCCTTGCACTAAGCAGATGCCCCATTCAATCCTTCCTTTGAGGACACCCCTGAAAGAAAATCCTGCTGTGGAAGCTGCAAANNNNGGAAAGAGTCCCTCAGAGAATGCAGAAATGGTTGGGATGATGGGGCCACAGACTGGAAACAAAGATCCCAAACTCAAACAAGAGCCTGGGCGGAGTTTCCTGCGGTGCGTTCCTGTTCTCATCATCGTCTCTCTTTTCTTTTGAAGATAATGCCCAACGCTTGGAGAGGAGACTCTGGTCCACGATCACACTGGGTTGGACACAGACCACAGAGGTGTAGAGAGTAAGGGCTAAGAGGTAGTCTCCAGTGACACCAGACAATTGGCCTCAAACATCCCAGGTCCCACAAGTCGTTGGCAGGTGTACAAGCCTGTCATTTGCCTAGTCAATGCCTCTACTTTCTTAACTCAGCCCAAAGGCTGCCCTCATCTCCAGCCTCAGGTTGTCTGACATCTGCTATCTGCTGCTGAACCTTCCTGAGCACAGAGCCCAGATGGTAATTCCACACTGCTCTGTGGGAACTCCCAACTCAGGGCCAGCCCCTCTTCTAGACTGTACCCTCCCTGCTGGTCCTCACAGCTGATCCTTAGTGCCTTAGCATACTGGGTGTGTAACCAATGCTTGCCATGGGCAGGATGGAGAGCTGAGCTCTTAGGCCACATGCTAACCCTGAAATCCAAGCTCAGAAAGGCAAGGGGATTGACTGGTTTGGGATTTACAGGTAGTTTGTGATGAAGAGGGACCTGGATTCCAATCTCTCTGATTCCAGAGCCTATGTTCTTTCCACTCTTGCTAGAATATTCAACAGGCTGTTCTCGTGGCTCCTTCCATCTCTCTTCAATCCAACTGGCAGAACCAGGGAAGCAAAACTTGTTAAAAGACGAAGGTGGAAAAGGGAGGTTTGGTTCTTACTTCCCCAAATGCACGTGTGATCCAGGGTTAAGGACAGCGGCTAAGCACTGGCCCTGGCGTCCATCACCCTCGGGTTCACACTCTAGCTGTGGAATGTCCGTGCTGCTTGTTCTGAGGAAGTGTGCTAACTTCTGAGAGGCTTGTTCCCTGACCCGAGAAATGGGGATAATAATGCCTCTGTGAGATGGTGATTTTAAACACGAAGCAGTGCCAGCAGGCACCCAGGAGGCCCTCAGTAAGTAACAGCCAATGTTACTGTGGTAGGAAGTTCGGGCTCTTCCTCATCAAAGCCGAGGATGTGCGGGGAAGGGCAAATGAAACAGGAAAGGGGAAGTTACCTTTTCTTCAAAGGGCGAACGCTCCTGAAAAGTGGATTTGGGGAACATCCTGAGAGTTGTCTGAGGAGTTTCCACAAGACAAAACGAAACCTAATGTTCTGGCCAATCCTTTTGGGACCTCTGACGGCACATGAATAAGAACCAGAAATGCCCATGTTTCTCCTTAAAACAGTCCCTCTTGTCTGAGGGCCCCTGTGCTGTCCTTTCTGTCTTTGGAGGCCAGTAACTGAGGGGTGCACGTATGAAACTCCCTGTACAAGTCATAAAATTCACTCACTCTCAATAGTTCATGAATAAAAACAACATCCCACACACGTGGGAAAGGAAAACAGACCTCCTCTGGCATCGTGGCTGAGAACATACCATTTCCAAAACATTTGCAAAACAAGATGCAATTGGATCACAAGGAAAACAAACAACGGGAAAAACTAATAACACAGATCTGTTTCTTAAAAATACACATCCTCCTCCTCTTCGCTTACGCTGCTTCCCATCCCCTCCAATTCTCCTGCCTCCTGCAAAATGCATAGATATACACATATATATTTATGTCAAGAAGCCTCCTACTTTCACTGATGAAGAGTCAGCTGCAGAGGACTGATTCCTCTAAGCAGATGTTTTGTGTTATCTCAGTGCGTTCCTTAAGAAAGTGTCTGTTCGTCATGCCAAGGAAAACAATCCTGTGTAGCGAGACTTTGTTCCTCTGCCTAAAAAAGAAAAAAAAAAAAAAAAAGTCCCCAAACAAGCTGACAGCTGCAAATGGTTAGAAATAAACTGGCTACTACTCTGTTCTCCAACTCCCTCTGCCCTTCACCAGCGCCCCCTGCGTTGCCCTCTGACCTGCAATCACAGTGGTGGGACTGAAGGAAGATAGACGAGCATGTGATTATAGGTTCTAAACAGATTGTTAATTCTTCCAGACGTGCCATTTGCCAGGCAGAGGAAGTGCTGTTTCAGCCACCCAAAGGAGCGGCTGTAAATATAACGTGCCTGCCTGTCACACTTCCCTCTGCTCCCCGGTGTCACTTCTCTGCCGCCCCTCCGTCTGCCTTCACCCTCTGCCAGCCTGGCACGGAGGAGGAAGGAGACGGAGACAGACCCAGAAAAACCCGAGGAAGAGACTCATTCACTCTGGATTGGCAATAAGAGCTGTAAAAAAAACAAACCGTAGCTAGTTCAGACGTGCTGAGTTTGCAGAAAAGCATATGGGCCAAATGAGATGGGAGGGAGCCGAGAACCCCACGTTAATGAACTTCATTAGGACTGGAGAGTTAGACTGCAGTACCTGCGCTTGGATCAGAGCCCTAGTCAGAGTCTGAAAATGACTCAGCCTCCTTGTCGTGGCTGATATGTTGTGAGTGTCTTTGCAAGCAAAACTGTTCTCTAGTCACCGGCAGAATCCTTCTCCCATTATGGGAAGGGCAATTAATACCCAATCTTGTCTGAAGAGTTTCCAGCCTGTAATTTTCTCTCCATCCCCACTGCCACTTCCCTAGCTCAAGCCACCATCATCTCCTGCCTGGTGCTGGAGCTTCCCCCACTCTACCCTGGGATTTTTCCAGGCTCCACCCGGCAGGCAGATTGATCTTCCCAACATGCAAATGATCTTCCAGCACGTCCGTCTTTCTGCATTCAACTCTAAAGCAGCTTCCCACTGCTTTAAGGTAAAGTCAGAACTATGTAACAGAGCAGGCAAGACTCACTATGGTTTCAACCATGTATGTCTCCATCATCACCTCTGGAGCCTCCTAATTTACATATAATACTCCAGCCCTCTGGAACTAAGGTCCTCTTGGGCTCACTTTTGGGAGATGTCGCATATTGAAGAGTTGGCAGCTGGAAACCCTCTTCCTCAGCTTCCCCTTTTTGTCTGTCTGACTCCCATTTGTTATTCAAAGCTCAACTACATTCCTCACATCCTCTAGGATATCCTCCTTGTCCACCTCACCCCGGTCAGGTTAGGCACATCATGACACCCTATGCTTCCTCCATGACAATACTTACTACATTGTATTGTAATTGTCCATTTTTGGGGTCTCCCACTAAAATGAAAATTTTGTAATATCAGGGAATGTACTTCTACCTTTCTTGTTCACAGTTATGCCTGGCATCAAATAAACACCAGAACATGGTGGTCTCAATGAGTCTCTGTAGAGTGAATACACGAACAAATGACCATACAAAGTGGGGGTGGTGAAGACTTCACCTGCTGGGGCTGCCCTTGCTTTTCCCATCCCCAAGCAGTGGCCCTGCGTCACAGCCTGAAAACTCTTGCTCTGTGGAATGCTTCCCCAGGGAATTGCTATAGGCCCACACTTAACCTTGTTATGTCCAAAGCTATAAGGCTGTAGTGAAAGTTGATACTTTGGGACACCTGGGTGGCTCAGTCAGTTAAGCATCTGCCTTCAACTCAGGTCATGATCTCAGGGTCCTGGGATCGAGTCCCACGTCAGGCTCGCTGCTCAGTGGAAGTCTGCTTCTCCCTCTGCCTGCCACTCCCCTGCTTGTACTCGTGCTCTCTCTCGCTCTGACAAATAAATAAATAAAATCTTTAAAAAAATTAAAGTTGATACTTTTATCTCTTTATACTTGGCAGATCACAGAAAGAAATTAATTTTCTTCCCAGGTTTTCACTCGTACTGCGTAAGAAGCACATCCTCAAATCATATTGTCTAGTTGTATTGAAGTGCCTATTTTCATTTAACTAGAAAGCTGTCAGATAGGTAGTTTCCCAACTTAGCGAAGTTGGAAATAAGCTAGGATTGACTCACAAATACTCCTGAGATACATGATGGGGGGCAGGCAGGGGAGAGGGACAAGAGAGCAAAGTTAACGGATCCTTTTTGGAAAAGGTGGTGGATCCAGACAGAATGATGACTGGAACCCAATTTGAGGGGTGCTTTTTTGCAGAGCCAAAAGGGAGCAGGGACCGGGAGGTAATTAATCTGAGGCAGGGGTGTAAATGTCAGGGGTATCTTCTCCAGACAGGAAGAGCCCAAGAAAAGGAAACTTGCCAAAGAAGTTCAGGGCAGACTGCATGCAAAGACCCATGGAGCCTGAAGCTGAGGGGAAAATGGCAGGTGGGTGCAGATGACTACACCTGAGCTGGAGGGTTAAGGCAGGGACTGAGTAAGAAATGGTTGAGTCCTTGTATTTGCATGTAAGGTCCAATGGGGTAGAGGCGCCTGAGTGGCTCAGTGGGTTAAGTGTCTGACTTCAGCTCAGGTCATGGTCCTGGAGTCCCCCATTGGGCTTTGGGCTCTGCACTCAGCGGGGAGTCTGCTTGTCCCTTTCCCTCTCCCCCCAGCTCTCTCTCTCAAATAAATAAATAAATAAATAAATAAATAAATAAATAAAATCTTAAAAAAAAATCCAGTGAGGGTAAACTAGTGAGATAGGGATGAAACCAGAAAAATAACTCTACTATTCAATCTCTGGGATCAAAGTCCAGCTAAATTCACAGACTAAGCTGTGCATCTGTAAATTACCCTACCTGAATACAGTCTGAAGCAGGAATCACAAAATCAGATGCCTTCAAGGGTCAGAAAGAAATAAAAGAGTAAAGTGGGCTGGGTGTAACACAGTAGGGAGCGGTGTGTACTGTGACAACCTGAGAGAGCTTTCTGCGGGAAAGGAAAAGAGCCCCTCTGCCAGGGCTGACTGCTGTTGAGCAGAAATATCAGTCCAGGACTGCCGAACCTTCTAGTAGTCTAGATTCCAATTTGAAATCTGCTCATAGTTAAATGTTGACGATGAATTAAAAAACATTATAATTTTATTTATTAAGGTAATTTATGTTCACATAGTTAACTCAGCTTGGAAAAGTGGACTTTTGATAAGATGACAACTTAATTTTTAAAAATTTACATTAAAAATTAAAAATTTTTTTGGCTACTCATTGGTAGCCAATGAGTACACCACCACCCTGATCTTAGTTTCTAATACCATTCTTCAATAAAAGGAATCAGGGCTCCTTGGAGAAATGGCTGATTCTGTAAAAGATGGCCTGGCATTCCTTGTAGTGCCAGAAAGAAAGGATATCTTCAATAAAATCACAAACTTGGAGGGGAGCGACACTCCCTGGAGGCAACCTGAACCAGCAAAGCTGGAACTGGAGCAACAAAATACTGGAAGAGTACTGGATTATCACCCAAGTATAAAATAAATATCCAGAAGTCCAGACTGATATAAATAAAGGATTGAATAAGTAAATGGAAAATAGACAAATGTCCCATGCAGTGAAATTCCAAATAATTTATGTAGATATTTCCCCCAGCAGGAGGTAGAACCCCCTTTCCCGCTGTTAACTGTGGGGTGTGCTAGGCGACTTTCTTCCAAAGAGTGAGTATAGTATGGAAAGGAAGGTAGAAAGAACAACTTCATGGAGAAAACTGGCAAGCACTACATTGGCTGGGTGATCAAGGTTAACGTCAGCAATGATAAGTCATTGGCATGACATATATCTTTGATCTGATGTAATGCAAATGTCACTTGACCTCTGTAGTCTTCCTCTCAAGAACACATAATATTACTCAGCTATCAGAAAGAACGAGTTCTCAACATTTGCTGCAACATGGACGGCACTGGAGGAGATAATGCTCAGTGAAATAAGTCAAGCAGAGAAAGACAGTTATCATATGATTTCTCTCATCTATGGAACATAAGAACTAGGAAGATCGGTAGGGGAAGAAAGGGATAAAGAAAGGGGGGGTAATCAGAAGGGGGAATGAAGCATGAGAGACTATGGACTCTGAGAAACAAACTGAGGGCTTCAGAGGGGAGGGGGTGGGGGAATGGGATAGACTGGTGATGGGTAGTAAGGGGGGCCCGTATTGCATGGTGCACTGGGTGTTATACGCAACTAATGAATCATCGAACTTTACATCAGAAACCAGGCATGTACTGGGGCGCCTGGGTGGCACAGCGGTTAAGCGTCTGCCTTCGGCTCAGGGCGTGATCCCGGCGTGATGGGATCGAGCCCCACATCTCCTCCGCTATGGGCCTGCTTCTTCCTCTCCCACTCCCCCTGCTTGTGTTCCCTCTCTCGCTGGCTGTCTCTATCTCTGTCAAATAAATAAATAAAATCTTAAAAAAAAAAAAAAAAAGAAACCAGGCATGTACTGTATGGTGACTAACATAATATAATAAAAAAACATTAAAAAAAAAAACAATACATAACCCCTGTCTAACCAAGAAAAAAACATCAGGCAAACACAAATTGAGGGGCGTCCTACAAAATGTTTGACAAATACTGCTCAAAATTGTCAAAGTCATCCAACATGAGAACAGTTTGAGAAAGCATCATGGCCCAGAGGAGCATGAAGAGATATGATGGCTAAATGCAATGTGGTGTCCTGGATGGAATCCAGGAACAGAAAGGGGGCATTAGGGAAAGACTCCTACCATCTGAATACTGTGGAGTTTAGCTGACCGTCAGTACTGATGTTAGTTCCTTAGTTGTGACACATGTATTACAGATATAAATGTAATGCAAGATGTTACCAACATGAGAAACTGTGTGAGGCATACATGGGTACTCTACTATTTTTGCAACTTTTGGGTAAATCTAAAACTCTTTTAACTGAAAATCTAATTCATACAGAAAATTCCACTCTGTGGGCCAAGAACATTTGATTCGACCCAGGGACCACGAGTTTTTACCCTTTGGTTCATGCACTGACATTTCTATATTTACTGATGAAACTCTGATCAGAACTGGCTACATAATTTGCAGAGCCCCTTGTTCAAAACTTATTAAGAATTTCAAGATGGTGATAGCAGAGGGTTAAACTAAGCACAGGGCTCTTCTGAGGGCAGGTTCCATGTGACTACACGACCCACGCCTGGGAAGCAGGCGATCTCTGATGTTAGTTATCCTTGCCAGATAAAACTCCCACATACACTCTTTATTTGTTCACTAACCAATTTACATAACTAACAAACATTTATTTATTTGGGGATGTGCTATAGAGATTCAGCAATGCGCAAGAGTTCAATTGGACCAATAAATCTTAAGGTCACGTGATAGCTAAGTGAATTTGGGAACTGACACTAGAACCTCCCCCAGGCAGACAGCCCTGAGGTTCATCTCCTCATCCTCTCGGTTTTCTTTTTCTCCCATCTCAACTGCAATTCTGCTTACTACAAAGAGACTTCTGAAGAAAGCGGGTTTTAAAAATTCTAGTATTAAATATGTAAAAACACTATGAGTCTATTTTATAATATTTGCAATGAAAAGTTGCAATGACTTTGGCTCCTAAGAGAAACTTACATTTCCTGAGCACCTAATGGCACCAGATATTAACATATGTTACTAGCATTGATTACTCTAAACAAATTGACAAACCCATGAGTTGTTTCCCCCACTTTGCAGATGAGAAAATGGGAAGCTAAGAGAGGTTGAGTCACTTGAGCAAGAGACACAGATGATGGGTGGTAGAGCTGGAATTTCAACCCAGATCCATCCCACTCCAAAGCACACACACTTCTCAAATAAAACACCATCTACCCCTCAAAAACCAAGACACTTCTGTTAAAATTATTTTTTAAGTTAACTTCCTCTTCCAGAAAATACCTCTTCACAGTAAATACATTGCTGTGAGGCCATTAGCCAGTTTTAGGTCCTTAATAAAACACGACTTTTGACAAGAAGAGTCTGAGGGTTCAGGAAATTTGTCTTTTGGAATTTGGTGGAGGTAGGTGGGAAGAGTAGTGAGAAGACAAAGGGACTCAAGCAATTGTCTCTTCAGGATTTGAGGTTCTAAAGCAGAGGTAAGAAACTGGTGCTGCAGGCCAATACCAGCCAACAGGCATGTTTTCTTTGGACGACACAGTATTTTTGAAATGCTGCCAACATTTGGAAATTGGGAACTATACTACAAAGATCAAGAATTCTGACTTCTCTTGGAAAAACTCAGAAGATCTGGCACAACTGAACTGAAATCCCCTCATGGGAACAGCTAAGTGCGGTCTGCTCCCTGTAACTGGGAGATACTATATTCACCTGGGCAGTCCCATTCATTTCATTCATTTATTGTCCCAGCCTCGATCCTTTAAAGAAAACATTGCATGTGGTTGCAAATTTGCCTGCAGTAAATGGTAGGCTCTTCTGGCTGGGTGCCCTTCCTTGGGACAGGTCTTCTGTCCTTCAGGGAGAAGGGGCTCTTTCCACAAGGAGCCACCCCAGAATGGTGCCCACTGGCTTACCACCTGCTCCTCTAACTTGGGCCACTGATCCCAGCTGTTGTGGAAGCAGATGGTTTTGTTTTATATGGCAAGGTGAGGCTTGATTGCATAGAAAACGTCTATTGGCTCTATTGGAAAATGATTACCCTAGTGACACTGTCCCTGAGTACGTAATATTTTCAGATTCCTTCTTATCAAGCCTCTCTGTAGTGAAACTGTCCTCTTTCTAGTGTTCCGTTTGACACATATGTGCAGAAGGCACCATTTGCTCGTTTTCTGAAGGCAACTCCAGGAAGAGCATCAACAGATAGAGTCCTGGGTTAATGAAGGCAACGGGCTTGGTGTTTTGCAACACAGGAGTTTCCTCCCTCTGTCTCTTCTTTGTTAACATTGATCGGTGGTCTTCAAATTACATAGACTTGTGTTAACTTTGATCGGTGGTCCTCAAATTACATAGACTTGATTTTCCCCACTGCCTGCGTGTTTGCATGGTATTACATAGACATTGCCAAACCCTCTTCTTGGTACATTTGGTCTATCCTACATTAACTAACTACAGCGATGCTTTGGTGATGTCACGCAGAAGCACTGTCAGCCAGCTTACTCACTGGAGAGGACAAAAGTTCTAACCCCACGCCACCCCCATGCACCTTGAGAGGCTCCTAGGAGTCCCAGCAGGGCCGCCTTGCAGAGCACATGTCCCCTTGCCCAGCACTACCTTTCCTAAGTTTTGATGAAGTTCTCACTTTCCTGGGCTGAAACACATTAGCACCCTTTGAAATGGTAATTAGCAATTTTAAATGTTTTCTAGTTTTGTGAAAAAAATTCTGACTTATAAATCTGTTTTATTTATCGGACAGGTATTTGGGAATATATATTTCTAAAAGAAGCTCACTGCCTAATTTCTTTTGGTCTAATCAGAAAAGTAATAATGTTTAAAAATTAGAAAATGCTGTCAAGTATAAATATCATTATCACCCATAATCCCACCAAGGAATAATCACTGATAATATTTTGGTGTGTTACCTTCCCATCTTTTTTCTTTGCATATGTATATGCATATGTACGTATGTATGCATGTATGTATGTATGCATATGGTATATTGTTTTTAAAAAATAAGATTAAAATCATATAATACATTGTATCTTTTTTACACTTAACATCATATCATGAGTACATATGAAATATTCTTTGAGCAATGAATTGTCACAGATTCAACAATTATGAGGACAAAATAATGTTTGGGTGACTCTCTTTGAGTATATCTTCAGCAATTAGTCTCTGACAATTTTCCCTGGTTAGTTTCTTAGGAATGGGTTGAACCCCATAGTTTATATATGTATTTAGTTTACATACATATTTTTTAAAGATTTTATTTATTTATTTGAGAGAGAGAGAAAGTGTGTGTGAGAGCACAAGCAGAGGGAGAGGGAGAAGCAGCTTCCCCACTGAGCAGGGAGCTGGATGTGGGGCTCGATCCCAGGATCCCAGAACCAGGACCTGAGCCAAAGGCAGACACTTAACCAACTAAGCCACCCAGGCGGCCCTCCCCGAATTTATATTAATAGTTCATGCACATTTTGTACTTTACTCCAGAGTAGATCCACTTGTTTTATAGAGAATATTAAGTTTTCTGTAAATCTTGAAATAAAATTAATGGGCTCTATTTATCCTGCAGTATTGGTATTCTCTGGCGTACCAGTGAATTCCTTGGCAGTGTGAACACCTCAGCTGGAGAAACCCTGACATGAACTGAAGAACTAAAGCCATAGACAGTAATTAATAGTCTTCCTTTGAGTATAGCAGTGGTTCTCTCAACCCTGCCTACACATTAGAATTATCTGGGGAGCATGTTACCAAAAAAAAAAAAAAAAAAAAAAAAAGGCAATGTCCCACACTAGAGCAACTGAATCTGAAATTCTCCAGATGATTCTAATGCGTAGTGCTGGTTGAGAAACACTGGCCTAGAGCACTGATTCTTAAAGTGTGGTCTTTGGACCAGCAGTAACTGCAAACCTGGGAACTTACTAGAAATGAAAATTCCTAGACCCCAACTGATAGACACTGAATCTGACTCTTTGGGACTAGGGCTCAGCAATCAGTACATTTTAAGATGCACTCCACATAATCATGATCCATGTTAAAGTTTAAAGACCACTGGCCTAGCGTATTCCTTGTGCATATTCCTAGCCCAGGGATATAGCCTGCTTAACCCAGCAAGGAAGCTTATTGAGGAGTCACAGAATCTGGCATCAGACAGACTTGAGTTCAAGTCTCTCGTCTGCCACTGACTAGCCACATGATCTTGGGCAAGTGAATGAGCCTCTGTAAGGCTCAGTTTCACCATGCGGGACATGGGGATAATATTAACCATACACCTACCCCACTGGGTTATTATGAGGATTAAATGAAAAAAAAATAATGAAAGGTATTTTGCAAAATAGGTAGAGCTCGGTAAATATTTGCTATTATCATTACCATCAGATATACCATTATTAGTGGTCAGGAGGCCAGGAAAGAAGCTTCAGAGGTGGAGGAAGCCAAGTGATCTGGTGGTTGGAACATCCAAAACAGATGTCTGTTCCCTGACTCTTCTCTAGTACAGGCTTGGATTTCAATCACACCTGCCATGGGCACGAACAGATGAGTCTCCCAGGATGAGATAATAAATCATTCTCTCAAGAGCTGTCTTCAAACTGTGGAAGTACTGAAAATATATGGCTAGAGGCACAGGCTTGGTCATCTGGATGTGAGAACTTCCAGGAGTGGGAGGAGGGGGAGAAGGAGCAGGACGCCACTATTACTTAGACCAATGTTCTCAAATGGGGGCCGTAAGAAGCACCTGGAGGGCTCATTAAAACAGATTTCTGGGGGGCACCTGAGTGGCTCAGTTGGTTAAGCATCTGCTTTTGGCTCAGGTCATGATCTCAGGGTCCTGGGATCGAGCCCCGTCTTGAGCTCGCTGCTCAGTGGGGAATCTGCTTCTCTCTCTCCCTCTCCTCTTCCCCTCACCCTGCTTGTGCATGCTCTCTCTCTCTCTCTCTCTCTCAAATAAATAGATAAAATCTTTTTTAAAATAAATAAAACAGATTGCTGGGCTGCACCCCAGAGTTTCTGTGTGTTTGGGGTGGAGTCTGGGTTTTGCATTTCTATCAAATTCCCAGGTGATGTTCACATCACTGGTCACACCACATTTCTCATGCTAAGTTGAAACTTCATGAAACTGAAAGGCAACACTGAACCGTGATCTATAAAAGTTTAAGAAAGGGAGAAATGTTCTCCAAGACACTTGCATTTCCTCTGTAAGATGCTCAGAACAGGACTGGCCAACTTGACAGACATGTTGATGGTCACATTTTCATTGGAACCCCAAGTCCTGTGCAGGGTATTGGAGAGGTGGAATGATGGGCGGTTGCAGCCCTTAGGCTGCTCTCACAGGTGGCAGTGGAGGGGTGGGATACCAATCATTCCCAGTTGCACCTCCTTCTCCCAAGATGCCAACCCATACCAATCACTTAGTACGTACTAAGTGTTTGTATATAAGATGTCATCTAATCCTTCCCACAATCCTATGAGGTAGGTATTACTTGTATCCCAATTTTACAGATGAAGGAGCTGAGCTCAAAGAGGTTAAACAACTGTTCTGAAGACATGTGGCTAGTAATAAGGATCTTCAGAAATCAGACCTCAAAATCTTTCCCTTTCTCTTTCTGATCCACACAGTGGGTAGAGGAATCGTAACTTACAGACTGAAAAGCACGTGCATGGCAGTGAACAAAGAAGGCACTGTTGGCATACGGTCACCCTGTATCTGAGCTGGGGTGGGGCGGAGATACTGGGATGGCCTCTACATCCACCTGGGTATAGGTAAAAGAGGCATAGCCCATATTCCTGCTCTCCTGACCTCCAACAAGCTCTGGTCCCACCATCTGGACCAACTGAACAGAAGGGAAAGTTGGCCTCTATCCGTTCCCTAATAACCACCTTCAAGGATGTGGCCAGGATGATGACATCCATCTCCAGTCCCAGCCCCAGCCCCAGCCCCAAAGGGACACAGTCAGTTTTTAGACCCAGAAGCATCAGAACTGGAGGTCAGTCCAGCTGAATGACCTTGGGGATTTCTGTGGCAGTCTGTTCATGCCTCTGGCTCACTCTTTGGCCTTCTGGTTCAATCACCTGGCCCCTGCCAGCTCTGCTTTGTCCCCTGACCCAGGGGGGACTATATGCATCTTTGGGTATAATATGACTGGGCAAAGGCAGAGCCTGGACATGCAACTGAAGTGATAAGAGAAATTGAGATCTTATCACACAGGGAGGCTAAGAGAAGACTGGAAAGATAGAGTTCAAATACTGAAAGGCTGTCATTTGGAAGACAGAAAGGGAAAAGGAAACAGCAAGCCATTTGCCCAGGGCCACAGAGCTGACAAGTACTGGAGTGGAATTCAAGCCCATTTCTTTCTGACTTCCAACTCTGTTCTTTTTCCACTACTGTCTTCCACCTCCTAAAGGCCAGAGGCAGTCCCTTCCTTTTTTAGGTCGATGCAAAGACAAACTTCCGTTTCACCAGAAGTGTCCAAAAGTGAGATGCATTATTACAGGTGATGGTGAGCTTCCCATGCAAAGAAGTGTTCAAATAGAGGCCACATGCTAGTGCTGTTGGCGAGGGAATCCAGGCAAGAGAAGGTGGTTTCCATCACTGGCTACGCATGACAATCACCTACATTTGTTAACAGGACAGATTCCCAGCCCCCCTTCTGATCTGCCATGAGAACAGGTAATTTTTCAAAACACCTTCAGGGATTCTAAAGCAGCCTTTGGGAACTGTTTGGGTCTCCTTCACCTCTGAGATCCTGTGCCTGTAGAGATTCTGGTCTTAGAAAGCCAGCTGTGGGAATGTTAATGGTGGCAACAATACTAGTTAACTGCTTGAGGGTTTACTCTGGGCCAGGACCTGTGCATAACACCACTAAGTCCTCACAACCACCCCATTAGGCAGACACCAGTCATCCCCATTTCACAGATGTGGAATCGGGCAGAGACAGATTAACTTCCCTGCCCAAAGTCACACCACAAGGAGTTGGAGGAGCCAGGCTGTGAGTCCAAGCAGCCTGGCTCTAGATCTTTACTCCTAACCGTAGGAGAAGGCACCAAATGTGCCCGTCTCCCAAGCCACCTAGCCCGGGGCGGCTCTGAATGAAACCTGCCAGCAGTTAATCTCCCAAATATCAAAAACTGCGCAGTACAGGAAACACCAGGAGTGAAAGAGACTCAGACCTTGAAATGACCATAAGAAAGTTACAAAGCTCTCAAGGTATAAAGTCTAGACATGTCTTTAGTCTGAATGTATTATTTTGGGTTTTTAAAATTTAAACTTTTCAACACAGACCAAAGGGCATCCAACTAATTCCTACTGCCGTTCCTTCACTTCAAAACAAAACAAAACATGTCTAAAAATGGTTTTATTCTGTCATGGAATGTTCAAACACAATGGCATAAATATATTGACACAATGGTTGAAACATTAACCCAGGTGAAACTCCTGATGTGTTAATTCAACAGAACCTGCCCATGCCTTTCTGGGACGAGCTGGGTCACCCCTGCTTGCAGGGTGCGTTCAAATCCTCACGCCTCCCCATCCCATGCCCCATGGGTCCAGGGGTCACCACCAGGAGCGAAGCTTTAGTGCAGAGGCTTTCTCAACCAAATATGTTCTTCTTTCCTCTTCTGGACCAATTTCAAGGTTCAGGAGAGCAGAGTGCAAAAAGAGATGGGCTCTCCATACTCTGAGTGCTGAATTCACTGGGGACTTTCCAGGCAAATGCCCTATTAAACTAATCCTCTCATTAAAGTTGATTCTGGTGTGGATGGCAGGAGGAGTGGAGCTGGTTTCTCTTCTGACTGCCACTCCCTTTTCCCTCCAGCATTGTCAATCACCCTTGTTCTTGCTTCTAGCCCAGGGCTCTTAAACTAGTCTTGCTATTTAATAATCATCTCTCAAACCCCTTGTGAGATTGGTTAAAGCAAGAGAGAGTTGGAACAGCCTGAATGGGATCAAGCAGTCAGAGATGTCTGGACTTTTTGCTGCTGCTTAGGGAAGTTCAATCGAAGCTGTGGGGTGGGAAGAGGTATAGCCAATGTCACCCCGAAATTATCTGGGGAATACCAATTCACACCACATCTCAGGAGACTAAGATCCGAGTGAGGAACTTGATTAAGACTAAGATCCTTTGGAGGAACTTGGTTAAGCTCTGTAGGGTTTCAGGTCCTCAGCTGACAAACAGGAGGTCTGGCTGAGATCAGCGTGTCTCAAACGCTTTACTGCCGCCACTGAGGTGCTCCCCAGCTGGCGGGAGAAACAAGCGATCTCTTCTCCCACCTCCCTATCCATTTTGATATTCACGTGCTGTGCAGAATTTCACTGGACAAAATTAAAGTTTGAAAATTCCTGGCCTAGGTGATTTCTAAGGTTCCTTCCAGACCTAACATTCTATGGTTCTGCGGTGCAATCTTCCACAGAAATAGACAGCTGTCTCCTCTGGGTGTTGCCACCTCAACCCATGTTGATCCAGAAATTGTTGAAGGGTTCACACCTCTTCCCTGGAGTCCTGAGGGCTACAAATCCATCTGCGCCAAATGACTGAGAAGCTGCCTCCCTCTTCAGCACATCCTCGGATCAGACCGGAGCCTCCATGTCCCTGGAATCCTGCCAAGTGCTTAGGCAAAGCAAGCCAGCTGCAGACGGCAGGGGTCTGGGAGGAATGGTCACCTCAGGCATCACACCCCGGCTGGGCCCCTCACGGCACCGCCTGGTTTGTGATGGAATTAAAGACAGTTTCCTTTCAGGTGTTGCTCTGGGATTTCCAAGCCCGTGAGAAGGTAATATTAAGGTGGCAAGGGGTAGGCATAACCTGGTAGGAGCGGGTGTTCTCAATCTGCAGCTCTGGTGTCAAAAACCACTGGATTCGTAATTCTGACTTCCCTTCGTTCTAGCTTATTTCACGTTTCTGGGCCTCAGCTCTTTCACAGGTCGGACAGGTGATGAAGTGACATTGTGCGTGTTGATAGCGCGGCACAGGGCCCGGTACTCTAAATGTTATTATCTATTCTTGCTGCCACTTCACACTAAGTGAACACCTGGATTGCCTTAAAATGTGTTGAGTCTTTAAAGGAGCCAAAAAAGCAAAGGGGCTCAAAGTCACCCAGCTGTGTGGATACCCACTGCTTTAGATATCAGATCCATTCTCCTTCTACAAGGGCTTCTCTGCCTGAATTCCCAGGCTCCCCATAACACACCAAGCAGATTCAAGTGTTCCTAGTTATTCTTATGCTCTGACTCATTCTTTATACCTAGAAGCTGTAAAGTATGTGCACTGTTCAGAAGATCAAGGCCAACCGTCCCCCAACTCCTCCACTCCACTCTCGTGGCTTAGGGCAGAGAAAACCACCTGATAAATCATACTTATTCACACAAATAGTTCCGTAGCTCCTACCTGGGCTGAGGAAAGACAAGACCAAGAATTCCATGGACTTTGCCTTCCCAGGACATAATAAAAACCTGATAAGTGTGAGCCAGTAGTGAGTGACATGTGGTTCTCCAGTGTCCTGTGAGAGATGAAGGATACTCAGGGGCCACTCAGAATGGTACTCCCTACCGAGCGGACTGGCAGAAACAGGGTGCTTACTGCACTTCTCCCAGGGATGTGAAATTAGCAGTCCCCCACCCCCAACCTGTTGAAAGCCCCACAGCAATATCATGAAGCTCCAAGACTTCCATGACCTTTAGTGTAAAACATATAAACCATTAAATAAGGAAAAGCTCATTAAGCAAGAAGGTACTGGGGGAGGGGAGAACAAGCGGATTCAGAAGAGAGAACAGATGTGGAGGGAGAAGAAGGTGTTCGTCAGTATATACCTACCCCAGGCCGGGCACGATTCAGGTTCTTTCTAGGAAAGGTAGGAAGGTGAAGCAGTAAGAGCGTGGGTGTGGGGCCCAGCCTGCCCGCACTCACATCCTGGCACACGGTCACCTGGACAAGGTGCATAGTCTCTCTGCGTCTTGAAGGTGATAACAAAGCCTCACTCAAAGCACTCCCTAAGGATGACACAAAATTCTATGGGTTGGTGCTCTCACAACACAGCCCGGTGCACAGGAAGTGCTACTGAACCTGCTGTCATTCATAAGGTTCCTCATTGAATCCCTCCCACTCATTCTGATCTTTGGGAGGCAGGCAGGGTCCAAGTTTTATAGCTGAAGAAACTTGGACACAATTTATCTCGGGTCACATGGGCAGTAAGTGGAAGTTTGGGAATTCCGTCTCAGCCTCAAATGATTCCAAGGCAATTAGATAAATAAATACTGATTCATGAGCATTCCATGAGAGAGGGCCAGATATGTTGTCAAAGAAGCTGACAGACTGGGTTGTGGGGTGGCTCCTGAGGCAAGTCTAGAAGGGCCAGCCGGCTGTTTATATGTGGATGTGGGTGTGGAAGGGCACCTATCTGTGGAAACGTATTATTTTCCTTTTAAATCAGGACAGAGCAACTCTGTGAACCCAGCGAGCCGAAGAATGTCTGGGAGATACACACATACATACATTTCCTGCTAAGGCGCTAGCAGACTGCATTCTTAATTTGTGATTTATACTGTACTCTACCCAAAATCTAGTGGGCATCTAATACATGGCTGTGATGACCCTTAAGGGCTAGACTACGTTGGCATGATGTTAAAATGCATTATCTAGCATTCCTCAAAGTTTGCTCTCCTCCGGCTAGATGTTCCTTACCAAAAAATTTAAAAGATATCACAGTTAAATAAAATGCTGTTTACTGTGGCTCCTTCCAGGAAATTTCCTGGTGTATACAAGCATCATAAAGGTTCTGAGAAATTTTACGGTAAAGAAACATGCTTCCTTTTAACTCAGTATTTCCTAAGCCTACTTGGCCACAGAATACTTTTCATGTAATAGAAACTTTGGGAAACGTTGACATGACCTGATTAAATTTTGACTTCCCTGAAAGCAAGGGATAATTACCCCCATTTTGAGGTAAGAAAATAGAAACCCATCCAGTAGGTGGAGGAGCCACCGCTAGACACCCAAGTCTCTGCCTCAAAATAAGAACGCTCACATTTCCAAAACACTGAGCTGTAGAAGCCACCATCACGGGTACTATGTCTTTTGCTTTCCATTTTAAAATGTATGGGTAAAACTAAATGTTAATAGAACGAAGTGACTTGGCCACCATCACAGAGCTCCTTAGGGGTGGACAAGGGATAAAGCCTAAGTTCACTAACTTAAAAATCTATGAACAGAGAACAAGCTACCATGGTTTGTCATGACCGGTCCGAGCGCACACGTGCCCGAGCTAAGACCCGGCACGACGGCTGACCTCGCACGGCATTTAGGGTGAGCTGCAGGAATGCAGCTAGGAGATGCTGTTATTTCAGAGCCCGAAAGCTCAAACAGTCTCAGCCCATTCACGTTGGCAACGAGCTTGCACACCCCTCCCTGAACTGATGAAAACAAAAATTTGGCCACTTGGCGATTTTAATCAGTCTCATTAAAAAGACTGTTAGCAGCAACTCCCATTCTTCCAGAGGAAACAATAGTGGGGGCGGATGTGCTGCAGGATCGGGACACGCCTGCAGCAGTGCTCTCTCCAACAGAACCTCCCTCTAACAGTTCTCTTGCACAGCTGAGTGTCGGACAGAAGCATCCCCCAGGCTTGCCAAGTGCCTCCCAGCGCAGCCCACCTGCTGTTCAGCCAGTAAGTAGCATCTGATACAGAGGGGAGTCATTCTGGCCACATGGCACCAGCCCGGACCTGGGAACGTGAGCCTGGTTCTCAGCCAGCAGCTCCCCCACCTCTCTGCTAGGAACCCAGATCATGTCTCACCAATTACAAGGGTTGCTCAGGGAGTCCCAGTCGAGGGGAATCGGGACGAGCATCTGGAGACCATTAAGGCATGGAGATAGGCATCTTGCCCTAGAAATCAGCATCAAGCCCAAACTGTGTAATTCCCGCTGCACAGCCCACCGCAGGGCAGGAAGCAGGACGGCCACAGGAGAAGGGAGAAAAAGGAGAGTCTATAAGGCATGTTTCCCTGAAGGCATTTTCATAGCTGAGTTTCCTCCATGGGGTTTAACATACCCCGCTGAAGGCTTACACTCTCAGAACACTTTTTAAAGCAAAGCAGGACATACGAAAGAACGGCGACTTTGTTTCCCAATTCGTACCAACTCAGTAAAAAATGTATTCAGCAATAAGTGTCAGACCCTGTGCTGGGCACCATGAGACGGTGACGACAGAGTGACAGGAGGTTAAAAAAGGTAAGACAGGACCAACCAGTGGTTTTGAAACTGTATTGTCCCGGTGTTATAAGGGCTCCTAAGGGGCTTCAATGGGGTGTGGGGTGGTGACAGACTGAGAGCGTGGGGTTCTCTCCTGCTCACTGCCCTCTCTCTTTTCTGCTTTCCCTACCAATCTCTGCAGCTCCACTATGACCTGCTCTCTAGGTCTCTTTGCAGGGACAGCCTTTGGGAGACTTCATACCTTGATAGCTGTAAATCCCTCAGGAATATTTGAAGATACTTTCTGCAGGACCAGTCCAGGAACAGAACTCTTATTGAGCATGCAAAGACAGAGGCCAATATTGACTGCCCTAATGCGTTCTGGCAGAGGAAGCGCACTTAGAGCGAATTGTTTGCTGAGAGCTTTAGAGCGTGCCCCAGCGCTGGCCAGGCCTGGCATGGCCTCAAGCACCCACTTGCTCCCTTTGACAGTTGGCTGTGGCAGCTGCTGAGAGAAGCCCCAAAGCACCCTGGGAAGGAAGAAAGTTCTCAAGCACTTTCCCCATGGTCATGTTTGGGGAGGCTTTCAAGCTCGTAAGCTCCGGACACCTAGACTGCTGCACAGAGATGTGGAAGAAGCCAGGGACGGTCCATCCTGTGACTGTGTCTCCTTAGGCATATGCTGTTCACAGGCAGGAGGCAGCACGTAAAAGATGGTGGGTGCCCCGGATTGTGTGCAAAGTTCAAGTCCTGCCCCCCCCCCCCTGCCACTGCGTTACTTGTGACCTGGCGCAGGCGAGTGACTCCTCTCTTTAAGTTTATAATTTCTCATCTGTGAATCGGGGGCAGTATGGCTCCTATCTCACAGGCTTGAGGGGTTAAATTAGCCACGTGAAGTGGTGAGCATATTAGGTAGGTACCTGAAATATCTCAGCCATTTTTAGTATTTTAATATTATTATTGACACATCTGAGAGGAACGACTCCATAAAGCCCAAGTAAATGTCTCCCCACAGCAATGACCCATTTGATGGTCTGGATCTAGAAGCAAGGCTAGTCAAAAACAAAAAACACCAAACAAACAAAAAACACAAAACAAACAAACAAAAAAATCCAACAAAACCCCACAACAACAACAAAACAAAAACAAAAAAACCTAAAGCGGATTGAAGGAACTGCTATGTTGATGGCAATTCTCTATCTTTTCAAACAACGTGAAGGAATATTTTTTTCAGATGCAAAATGTATAAGTGCAAGAAACTTCTCTCCTTAGAGAAATTTCACCAGATGGAAGCTCTTTTCGAAGGAATTTCAAAATCTATAAATGTAGCACAAACAGGGTCAGGTGTAACCCTGTATCGGTTGTCATCACATTCTTGACGGCCCTTAAGGCCCAGTCAGCCTGAGTTCCAGTGATATTTTATTAGCTACAGGAATTGCATTTCAGAACATGTTTTGAAGGAAAATGTCATGAGCTTATCTTTCCAGGGGCCAAGGCAGCAATCAAAGAATCAGCTCATGATTCATGTTATATCCCTCATCCAAGCACATTTCCCACTGCAATCTCCTGGCTGCTGGAGGGGTTTGGGGAAAGGTGTGAGCGTTCATCCTTCCTAAATCACGCGAACTCAGCACACCTCTAATTTCACAGCTGTCTGCCGTTGCCACAGTAATGGAAATTTTGTTTGTATTGGCTTCGCCATGCAATCTGGAAATAGCAAAATGTGGCAAATTTGCTTCTGGGTACCAAAAATAATGTTACAAACCCATGAAAATGAGTACCTATGACTTAATGAAATCTGTGGCCTTAATGTGTGTTTGCTAAGAAAATGAAACTCAGGTGTCTCCTTTAAACAGAATGAAAGGCGGAAAATGCATGAATGATTGTTTACTTAAAATATGTGTTGTCAATGCGAATCACAATTTCTAAGATACTCTCAATTGTGGGAATTTGCTATTGAAGAGACTTGGTAAATTTAGAACTATGGTTGAGGATTAAAGATGATGCATCTTAGCAGGGAGATCATTTTACCCTCCTTTGGAAACACAGTAAAGTTAGAGGATAGAAGTGGGTGGGTGGAGGGTTGCAGACTGCCTGGGTCTGAACCCAGCTGTTACTTAACTGTGTGACCTTGGGTAAGTCTCTACAGCTCCATTTCCTCATCTGTAAAATGGGGAAGATAATACTATCAAAGTCATGGTGTTGCTGTAAGGATGAAGTGACTTAATATTTTTTAAATATTTAAATCTGTGTTATGGTACATTTCTATATAAATATTAGCAGCTGCTATTATTGTTACTATTATTACCATTATCATTATCATGTTTATCATCAGATTCTCCCATTCTTCCTCCTATGGGCTGCCCTAAAGTTCTTTGCATCAGCAACATTAACAGGAACATTTTAAGGCCAGGGATGTCCTCTCCAGAAAATCATTATAGCATCTCCTTAATCACTGACCTGTATTAACATTTCAGACTGATTGAAAGTCACCTTGAAAGGGAGTTTTGAAAGGCCGGGATAGAAAGGAGGAATATTAAATGAGGAGTAGTTTGTCTTGTGGCAAGGGGTACCATGCAAGGTTAACATGCTAGGCTCTTTTGCTCCCCTGGAGGACATTTGGCAATGTCTGCAGACATTTGGGTCATTACAGTTAGGAGGGAGAGGGGCTACCAGCATCTGGTCGGTAGATGCTGCTAGACATTTTACAACACTCAGGACGGTGGCCCCTACCCACCCCCAGCAAAGAATTATCCAACCGAATGTCAGCAGTGCCAAAGCTTAGAAGCCCCACGTTAGGCTAGACCTTGAAAAGAAAAGCAGTCTGGCCCCACAGGAGTTCCACTTTGGGAAGGATATAGTGTTAACCGCCAGCTACCCAAGAGCTAATCTAGTTTCCAAAGGTGCCTGGCCTACTTGAAAACGACTTTTGGGGATGCTACTTCCAGAGAGGCAGTAGTAATTTATTACCGAGCACGCCTGGTTCCCAGAGAGGGAAGACTAAAGAGCCGGTCCCCAAGCACCCATATAGTTATCCTTTTAGGCCTAAAGAGGTTACTGCCTTCAATATTTTCAATTCATGGGCTGAAGCATCTGTACATGCTAATACTGAGCCTGGAGATGGTTCTTCAAATTTCACGTGTCTAAAACACGCCCAGCAAATTCCTTTCCTCTTCCTGCTGAACACGCCCCTCTTCCCTACCTCGGTAAAAGCCTTCACCATCTTCCCTGCTTCTCAAGCCCCAAACCCAGGCGACACCCTCCTCTTCTCTTGCCCTCACACTCACATTCAACCCTCAGGCAGATCCTGTTGCCATCACCTTCTAAATACACCTTGAATGCTTCCTCCTCTCCACTGCCGCTGCTCTTCACTGACCACGGTCCAGAACTTCCTAAATTGCCTCCCACTGTTAATCTGGATAACCTCCAATTAATCCTCCACATCATGACCTAAGTCATCATTTAAAAAATAATAATTAAAGGCTATGGCTCTTGACATCCTTTGTTGGCTTCTCACTAATGCTTCAGATAAAATTCAAACCCTTTACCATGGCCTGAAAAAGCCTTCTATCAGGGGGTCTCAAAGAGTGGTCCCAGACCCACAGCAACCTGTATGCAAATTCCCAGGCCCACCCCAGACCTGCTGGATCTCCAGATGGGAAGCCCAGCAACCAGGATGTTCACAAGCTCCCAGGGTGATGGGGATACACACCGGTTCGAGAACAGTGCTTTGTGGGACCTGGCTCTACTCTTTTCCGATTCCACTCCAGTTGAAGGCGCTTCTTTGCAATTCCTTGACCATGCCAAGGTCTTTTCTACTTCAGGTCCTTACACAGTCTGCTTCTGCTGCCTGGAACACATATCCCACCTCTCTTCTCATCCCCCTTCTCAGATGCTTCCTCTGGCCACTCTCATGTAGATTCCTGCCTCCAGCTTAAATTCTCTGATCATTTTCTTCACAACGCTCCCTATCACTAGCTGTTCTCTCTCTTTTTGTTCTGGTTTACTTGTTATTATCTGGCTCCTGTACTAGTCAGTAACCTCCATGAGCCCAGGGCCATGTCTTTGTTACTGTATATGCAATGAATACAATAGCGATTGGTAGTACATAGTAGACGATCTCTCCAGAGGGCTTGAATGCATTATCACCCTACGGTAGAACACAGGGAGACACAACGTGTGGCATCTGCCCCCGCCCCACCATTTGATTGAGGCAGACATAGCCATTTGACCTCCACAGTCCTTCCCCATTACACCTGGTTATGGCTTCAGAATGTCATGACACTTCACTCCAAGCATCCACAAAACAAAACAAACAAACAAACAAACAAACAAAAATCAAAGTTGTTACTTGCAGTGGACGTGGAAGAAACATGTTCATCATTTTTTTAAATAGTATTTCAGTAATTTAATCGCAAATATTATTTATGTGCCTGACATTGTGCTAATATTTCACAAGCGTTACCTTATCTATAAACCCTACGTAGAATATCCAATAATGATGCCCACTTACAGATGAAGAAACTGAGTTGCAACAGAATGCCACCCGCCCAAGTTCCCATGGTAAGTGGCAAAGAGGGGATCTAAACCCGGGATGGCCTGGTCACTACAGTGAGAATAACAGGTGGGACAAGGTCATCAGTGGGAAGCGCTAGCTGAGCTCCTTGCCCAGCTGGAGGTGCCAGGGGGACTCCTGGAGCAGTTCTGAGGCATGGATCAGTCAAAAGCACAGAGAGCAAAGAAGCAGGGAAGCAGAGGCATGAACCCTTTACTCACACTACTTTTTTCTTTTTTTTTAATTTTATTATAATTTTTTTTAGAGAAGGTGAGAAAGGAGGGAGGTGGGGCAGAGAGAGAGAATCTTATGCAGGCTCCACGCCCAGCATGGGGCCCCACGCAGGGCTCCGTCTCATGACTCTGAGGTCGTGACCTGAGCCGAAATCAAGAGTTGGATGCTTCACCAACTGAGCCACCAGGCGCCCCCACACCTACTTCTTTCTTATGAGCGGTCTTATTTGGGAAGATGGGAGCTTTGGTAAAATGACGTTTGGCTGAGCAAATCTCTATTCAGAGGTTATGCTGCCAGCTGCTGTCATCAAGGGCACTTCTTCAATGATGATCTTCTTTTTGGATATTGGCAGCATAGCTGATCTCTGTGAAGTTTATTGGTATAAATGAATGCTGGAGTGTAGTAGCAGGGCTGAAACGATCTCCAGAGAAAGGCCTTTCAAGTTATACTTAGGCCCCAGCTACTCTGATTCATGTCTCCTGGGCCAGTAATCCCCATATGCGATGACTTAGGTTATTGTTGGAAGTGTACTATTCGTGTGAAAAATGTGATGGCAGAAAATGTTTGGAAACCATATATTATTAAAGTATTTTAATAAAAGTAAGTGTTTATACTAAATATCCTCTCTGAGTGTGATCCAAAAGAAAAAAAAAGTGTTTCTCAGTTGATTTGCACTAAAGGGAAATCTGCACGGAGATGGGAATTATAGCACAGGCTTCACTTCCATGGCAACTGACTGATGTCACGTACAGGATGGAGACCTTCCCGATGCGGCCGGGATTTGGCTGGGAGTTACTGCCTGTTGAATCACGTGTAAAAATGATTTGAAATTAGGAAATATTTTTTAAGATTAATTCTACTTAAATCGATTTTGGAAGGAAGTGCTTAAAGCAAATCAGAAGGTTGTTTTCTAATATTTTAACCAGAAATGGATGTAGAAATCTCATATAATTCACAAAATTGAGCTTGACGTGATGCCATGCCTCCATGGGAAGAACAAAGAATTCTCAATGTGGAGAAGAGATCATCTCATGTGAGATCCAAGGCCGTTATATGAGCATTTCTGGAAGTATCATTCCCAGATGAGGAGCACAGCATCCCCCCAAAGGGGTCCTAAAAAGTCAAATTTGGGGTCCTGCCCAGAACTACTGAATCAGTCTCTGAGGGCAGTGTTCTGGAATCTGAAGTTTTAGTGTTTCCCAGAGAATTTTTAATTGAAACCATTTTTTGGCAGACTCTGAACAAAGCAGCAAGGAAATGTGCCTTTATCATACCTAGGAGCAAGTAATTTTTGAGCATCACTAGAGTTAATGAAAACTTTAGACCATAATCCCATACGAGGCCCATAGGTTACAAGGAGTATCCGAGAGTGCAAACAGGGGCACTTTAGACATTTGCGTGTATTTGAGGGAAGCAAAACAGTGTCATATAGTAATACCAGAATTCTGGGTTTCAAAATTCAGCACAATTTTTAAAAACTGGGCAAAAGGATCAACACAAGTTGTCTTCTTTACTCTGCCAACAAGGACAAATAAAAATGCCTCTCCAGTTCTATCATTTCATAAAAGAAATGGCATTTTTTTAAAAAAGAAGTGACATGTTCAACACCAAAAAAGAAATAAGCAGAAAAGAATCTCAGAATAAAAAACAGTCCTTTACACAGAATATACTGAAAAATAAGTACATATCATTTGATATGATGTCTGTATTTTCCTCCTTCTCATTTTGTCACACAGACCACTGACTCCAGCACTGATGCCTGGGAACCTTTCACGTCGCGGAGAGACCAGGGTGTCTTTTGTAATGCCAAAAGTCAGTGCCGCGCTTTGCCCCTTGCTAGCTGTATGCTTTCAGCATCACTTGCACGACTGAGTCATCTTGGCTTCCTCATCGATAAAATAAAGGTAATCGTCATGGTAACCATTAATGGCCTAACATGGATTGATCAACTGTCACACAGAACGAGACTCGAAAGATGTCCTCCTTCCCTGGTTTTCCTTCTTAGGCTTTACAATCTACTAATCTCCTAAAAATCTTGTTGGATGTGAGCTAAAGATGCTTCCAACAAAAAGGAGAAAAAGGGGCTGCTTAACTAATGGTCCCCAGTTTTGTTTTTGTTTTTTTTTTTTTTTTTAAGCTTCTTTTCTCTTTCTCTGGATTTTCGCATGAGGCAGATCCTCGGTATCTGGCTGTTACCAACTTTCTGAAATGGAGGTTCCCAGCCTGTTTGTCATAAAACAGGAAGTACAAGTAAATTCCTGCCACACGTTTAAAATGCTGTCTAGGTGCTTTTTTGCTTTTTCTGGTATACCTATTTATGAGTAACTTGTTTCCCAAAAGTAAGGCCAGGTGATTATTTGTAAAGGGTGAGGAGGCCAGCACAGTTCCAAGATACCACACACACAGCAGTCTATGTGAATGGGGTCCCATTGCTACTCGTGTCCCAACAAGTCACACACAACGATGGACCTGGGTGGAGGGAGGCACACAGATATACTGTTCCACAAACAGCAGCTATGCATGGGCTTCCAAAGAACTTAATAAGATAATTTCATAGCTAATACTTTTTGAGTCTTATGTCAAGCATTATGCTAAGCACTTTCTATGCATCATCATATTTTCTCCCTCACAATAACCCTACAATTACCATCCCCACTTTCTATACGAGGGAACCAAGAATTAAGTGGTCGCTTGCTCAGGATCACCCAGCTGGTCCATGGCAGAGGCAGCATTGAATCTAGATCTGTGGTAACCTACAGCCAGACTCTATACCCGTTGGCTAAAGTAGAAGAAAGTAGAGAACAGACATCTATCTTGTTTAACACTTGTAAACTCTAAAGGAGGGTTGTTTTCTTTCATTCCTCTTAAAAAGGCAGTTGACCAGCTCTGGCTTCTGTTTCACCTCTGTGAAGGCAGAAAACAAAAGCATTCAGAATAACTCATTCCTCAATTCCTAGAGCAATGATATTTCTCTTTTCCCGGGGGTAGGAGGCTCTCATATTTGAGGCTCTTGCAGAATATACTGGTTGTTGTATTTCCTAAAGGGATGACCTCCCTTTCTTCAGGCAGTAATCACTCATGCCCTGCTGAACTGGACAGAAAGCGGTAGCCAAATAGCCTGTCGTCAAGCCTCCTCCAAGGCAACTCTGGTGAGTGGTTATTTTGGAAGTGGCTCTAATCTGTCACGTTATGCAGCTTTGCTAAGACTCACTTTATAAGCTACCACCAAGAGCTAATAAAACATGTCAGGAAGTCTCTGTAAGCTGTAAAAACATTTCCAAAGGTCACTGCCGACACTCCGGACTTCAATGACTTTTTAAAGGAAAAGAAAACAGAGGCAGAGGCCCAGAGTTTCAAAAGACAGAACTACCAGAAGCAGTGGCCCCAAATGGGCGATAAAGGGAGGCAACACTGTATTGCACCAGCCATTGAATAAACGCTGTCCTGAGGATGTCTTGAAGAAAAAGGTCCAAAAGCCATAGAAGGGCGGTGGGGATGGTTGTGAGGAAGGAAAGCAGGACATACCACATCCTCATATGAGGACACTTCATTTCTCTTGGTTATTTAAGTTTGGGGGGGGGGCGTCCAACAGTCACACTTACTTACAATAGCCTTCTTTATAAACAATGGTGTAGATGACAGAAAAGGGATTGATTTTCGATTACCCATAGCACGTGAGGCATTTTTTCTTAACATATGACTTTTTTTTCCATTATAAAAGCACACTTTTTAATAAATAGTCACAAAACATAAAAAAGGAGAAGTAATCCTGTCGCCTTAAAAGCAAAGAACAGAGTTTCACGTTTTGTGTTTCAGGAGCCAGACTTTAACACGTGGGATGTCTCATGACAAATGACTAGAGCCAGTGGTTCATCTAGCTTGAAAATGTTCATGCGCATTGAGATTTCCATTCACCACTGATCGACAGGTCAAGGCCCAAAAGACACAGTAACATTTTTATCCTGGTTTAGGATAAAAATTTTAGACTTGAAATCTGAACTTTGGGAGGAAAAAAGGTGATCCATGGAGTAAGTCAGGATGGCCTCTCGCAGCAGCTCAGTGGGAAAAGACCGTTGATAAACTGGTATGCTCCAGACCAAGAGAGGCAAGTTCCGTCCTGCTCTGCTTTGGAGCGGTTGCCGGCCGACTTCAGGGCAGACTGCACATGGCTGTCCTTAAAATTTATGGCAGGCTGCAGCAGGGAGTGAACGGGATTCCATCCCTACTCATTACCGTGCTCAGTGAACTAGTCACTAACTGGAGAAACTGCAGGGTTGCGCTGAGTCAAATAAATTCCTTTTGTCTTACTGTTTTCTTTTTCCTCTTCTGTTTGCTAATAACAGGCAACATAGAGCAGTAACGAGAGCCCTAGACCTGGGAGTTGAACGGGACAGGGCTAAGTACCTGCTCTGCCCTGCCTGCTTCCGAACTCCAAGCTACTTCTCTGGCTCCCTTCTGCAGCATCTCACCAATGAAGGTAACAATAGGACTAGCCCCAGAGAACACTTGGAGGATTAATGAGCTTGTAAAGCTCTCAGCAAAAAGCTTGGCACCTAGTGGGCATTCAGTAAAAGTGAGGAATTCACAACACTGTGTTGCTGGACTGGGAGGTCTTTCAGGACAAGGTCATGTCTCTCCCTTCAGATCCCCAGCAAGAGGTGCCTGGGTACCTCCACCAAAGGGGTGCAGGTAGGGGTCTCTACATATGCTCAAGAATAAATGAATTTAGTTTGATTTATTTCACTTTCCTTTCCTGGTACATTCTCCCTATTTTTTTTCCTTCTCCAAAATAGTAAGCCACATTTTTTCTTGCTTCAAAAAGATGTATCATCGACAGAGGGTTAAGGTTATCTGATTCTCTTCTTACTTTTTTCTTGTGTAGGAATATTTATCTTTCTTGCATTATTTTTGATAGCTTTCCTTTCCCCCTTCCTCTTTCATAGTTTCCTCCCTGGGAGAACTGCTTTCCCTTCAGTTACTGGGGTTTGGGTGAGTTTGCCAGTCTGTTATCCTCCCTACCCGAACCTCCCCACCCCGATTCACACATACCTAGAATCCTCACTTGACTCTGAGATGACCTACTCTGTAACAAATCCTTTTTCCCACCCAGGTTAGTCAGAGTCAATTTCTGTAGCTTGCAGCCAAAGGACCCTACCTGATCCCTACCTGTTTGGGTTTTTTTTTTCTTCCTTTCTAGTCATGTTTCCTTCCCACTGCATGGGTGGTTTCCCATATGTCTCCTTGACCATCTACCACCAATCTCCTTCCTTACTGAACATGGCAGCATTTACTCCATTCTGTGAATAAAGATGAGCCACCCCTCTACTCACAGGACAGTGGCTTCCATGAAATACAGTTACCATCAAGGCAACCTGATATTTTGCTGAACAAGATCTTAATGTCAGCATCCTAAGTGCCCTAAGACTTGACTATCACAGGCTTAAAATGGTAATGCGTGAGAAGTAGCTACCACCTGCTTTAACTCTCTTCATGTGACCGTGAGGACAAAGGAAGAGACTTTTAATGACTTGTGCAAGGCCAAACGGCCAGACAGAGGTCAGATTGGAATGCAGTCTCCTGATACTTGGGTAAGGTGTTTTCACCATCTCATTGGGCCACTTACAAGGAAATAGTATTTTGGACCCAATCCAAGCAAATTTACTTTGTGAAGGAGAAAAGCCTCTGTCATAGGATGGTAACATCTACAAGACAGTCTCATAACAAAGAGATGTAAGAATTGTTCAAAATAAAAAGAGGTCAGGGAAGAAAGAAATGCACAAAGAGGGGAGAAGGGTGCTAAGGAAAAATGCTTGATATCACTTTTTCTATAGGGAGGTGCAGGGATCCTCCAAAACGAAATCATTCCCAGGCCGTCGCTAGCCAGCACGTACTGAACGTAACACATATTGCACATAAAAATGTGCAGTGAACTGTTTTAAATTTGAAGGTTCCCCACACACAAAAAATAAGCATTGGATAACTGACCTAAAGCAATGAACCCATAAAAGAGTTCTTTATTTTAAATTCATATAAAAATATTTAATTTTCTTTTATTCCCAAGGAACAAAAAATCATATTCTCTTAAAACCCCCTGAGTGATAGAGTGAAGGCAGTGGGAAAGGAGATATACAGGCTTTGGGAATGCATTGCATAACATATGTATAGTTCCCCAACATTTTTTGTTAGATAACACTATATAAATATCAGATCCCCAAGTATGAACACCAAAGGCATATGGTAATGATATGTATCTTTAAAATTCTCTGATCTAAAAATCTGCTTTACAGCAGATATTTTCTAGACAGAGGTGTTGGTTGTCATAGCATCTGGCATATTACATTAGCTTTAAAAATGAATGAAATTAGATCTACACACTTGACTTTAACCACATAATTAAATGTCTGTGGAAGGCAGTTGCAAATGACAAAAGGTGGGCAGATACAGCTTTCTCAATTTTTTTAAACAGATTCTCTAAGAACTTTTAAACACATTCAGAGAACTTTTAAATTGAGGGCTTTGAGGGATAGTATTTCACTGTTAAACATATAAAGCAGAGTGGTCAAATATACGGCTTACATATCACCATGCTCCCTACCACATTTCCAAAGCAGACATGGCTGATCCCCCACAGCGCTCTTTTCAACTTAGGCCGGCCTCAGAATCTTCTCAACTCAATACAACAAACAGCCATAACCAACAGATAAACACAAAGAAACCCACTTGCCATTCCTCTATTAAATCCTGGTACTCACGCTGCTTATCCAATGACTAGAATTTCCATGGTTCTACTAGTTAGCAAGTTCGTTAATTATGTGGTTCTCCATAATGAAGAACAGTTAATGGTTACAAGTAGGTCTAAAAATGTGCAAAATGCACGGGTCATTCATTTCCCTGGCTCTCAAGAATATATAGATGGGTGCTGAAGACCCCTATACACATCAATGATCTTCTCTAGCACTTTCCTTAACATCTCACTCAACTCCACCTCTGTAATTGAAGTAAAAATACCATGACGTAAGAGACAGTAGTATTTTTTTCACATTTTCCAGCTCAAAAAATGGATTTCTTTTCCTCCATTGAAGACATTGGCCCTGACCTCTTCAATTTCATATCTTCCTCCAAAGTAAAACTAAAACCCATAGGTAGGCGTAAGATGAGACTTATGACTATGAGTCTTAGAGAAGTGCCCCCCCAACACCATCACTGCAAAAAGGGTCAAGATTGATAATATAGTTGATCCTTGAAACAAATGTTTGAACGACATGGGTCCACTTACAGGTGGATTGTTTTAGATAAAGACAGTATAGTACCGTAAATGTGTTTTCTCTTCCTTATGATTTCTTAAATAACATTTTCTTTTCTCTAGCTTATTTTATTGCAAGAATACAGTATATAATACACATATAAAATATGTGTTAATTGGCTGTTTATGTTATCAGTAAGGCTTCTGGTCAACAGTAAGCCATTAGTAGTTGAGTTTTCAGGGAGCAAAAGTTACATGAGGATTTTCTACTGTGTGTGGTGGGGGGGCAAGGACAGCACCCCTAGTTCCCACATTGTTCAAGGGTCTACTGTATTAACAATCTCATTTAATTCAAGGCTTTTCTTCCATTGAACCACAGCCTTTTTATAGCTAATACTTACATTAGAAAGAATAACCAAATAAATGCAAGTCAATAGGGTCTCCACTGATTATTACATAAAGCAATACATTACAAGGGAATAAACCAACAATGCCTCAGTATTTTGAAGTTATCGCTAATTCTGATTACTTCCTCTTCTTGCTTTGATGAGTGTAAGTCTGTGAAATTTGACTGTATCTCTTTCCTTATTACAATATTCTTTTTAAAAATTTATAGAACACTCAGGAAATAACAATAATAATCACTGAACTTCCTCCTGAGAATTGTTATGATTTGAAATTTTGTAATTTATAATTACAGTAATTTTTCATGTGCAAATAAGTGCTTCTGAAATACTTGACAGTTCATGAAATCAACTTGGTCTTTTAGTTGAACTGTCTTTCCAGCAAGTGCACTTTATACCAGACTTTCTGTACCTCAACACCATTCACATTTGGGCTGGATACTTGTAGCGAGAGGTTGTCCTATGCATTGTAGGGTATTTAGCAGTATCCACCTGATAGATGCCAGGAGCACTCTCCCACACGTGACAACTAAAAAATGTCTCTAGACTTTGCCAAATGTCTAGAATCACTGGGGTACAGAATCACTCCCAATTGAAAACTCCTACTTCAGGTCACTCATCTAGGGCTTACTGACCTCTTCTCTCTTCTGATAAATAATGCAAAGATAAATTTTATGGCATACCTCCTCCCTATTCAAAAGGTCACCCTTCCAAGCTATCTGAGTAGAAATTAAAGCAATTTTGCCTTTAATCATGTAGCATCCCTGGGAGGAGCTCATGTGTTATCTTCAGTCCACTGTTGAGAAACAGAATCCATTGCCACAGAGTAAAAGAGGGAGACAGTGTGTGATCTCCTTCTCATCCCCCCTCCCAAGCTGAGTGTTGAGATCATCAACTCAGCTCTTGCCTTCCTCCCTCAGGGAGATCAACTTTGCGCTGGAAGGTTTCAGAGCTCAGAGCAAGAACTAACCAACAGCAAACATCTCCTAGGTAATTCTGGGCAAGTTATGGCATCTCTTCAAGCCTCGGTTTTCCTACTCATGAAAACCAAGATAATTCCCACTTCTTCAAGTTGTTGCTTGGAACTGAAGAAGATAGTATATACATAAAGCATTTAGCGCAGAGTCTAGGATACAGAAGATGTGCACAATGGCTATTATGGGTCTTTTAGTCCCTCTACATGGGGAATCTCAAACCAGGACCACCACACAGTCTAATTTGGAAGTCGTGATGGAGACCAGAAGAGCCATGTGGAGAAGCAAGCACACATGTGCCCCACCATGCTCTGGATGCAGGGGGAAGCTCAACTTGTCAGAGAGGCAGAAAACATCTTGGAAGCAGAAATATTCACTGTGTAATACTGCCAAGTCTTTCTACAAATACATAGTTACATATAATTAAATATCCTCATGCTTTTTTAAAGTTGTGTATGACCTGAATTGCCAAAAAGAGACACCTGTGAGTGGTTTGACAAACTGCGCACACAGTACATAAAATTTCCCTTGCTTCCACCCCACCATTCACATGCCCTGCTGCTAGCAGGCTGAACCACGTGAAACTGCTGATATTCAACTATTTTTCAAACCTGCAAAATGGCAATTTCTTGGGGGTCAATCTATTCTTTGGGGGAAAACAGACTCTTTCAAATATCTGAAAGTTTCTCAAGTAGAGGTCAAATAAGTTATTTTTAGTTATAGGTGGAAAATTCTGAGGAAGCCAAGCCCACGTGAGATGTGCTCTCATTATGCATGAAAATTCTATTCTTCCCATCTTTTTTTCATAAACTCAAGATGAAAATTTACAGTGCTCCCAAAGACTCTGGCAAAAGAGGCAGGTAGGTGCTTGATCCTAAATCCCAGCAGAGCTCTGAATTAATAATCACAGGGAGAAGGAATAACTCATCTGAAACTGCTAACAGGCCATTAACTAAAAGAGAAGCATATGTATGCCACACGGAGGCAGGACAAGGGACAAGGACCATGCAGCACAAAATGGCAGATGGAAATGCAGTTGAGGCTATTATATTATAGATTTGGGCTTCCCCCACCCCTGCCCCGCTCACTCTCGCCTGGGAGCATCCCACCCCCCAGCTCACTCCTGCCTGGTTGCCCTCCTAGGGAACAGAAAGCACTAAGGAGTGGGAGGTAGAGCTCCAGGGACTTGGCTGAGAGAGACAACCTGGCTCTTGGATGGCTGTTTTATTTTTTTTAATTTTTTTTAAAATTTATTTATTCATTTGAGAGAGAGAGAGCACGAGCAGAAGGGAGAGGCAGAGGGAGAGGGAGAAGCAGACTCCCCACTGAGCCGGGAGCCCGATATGGCGCTCGATCCCAGGACCTGGAGATCACGACCTAAGCCAAATGCAGACACTTAACCACCTGAGCCACCCAGGCACCACTGGATGGCTGTTTTAGAGAGTATTATACACCAACTGTACTTACTGCTGCAGCCTGGCCACCCTCCCATTAATACAAATCTTGAAAACAGTCTTGCACACCTCTCTGAACCCTTCCACTGGTCACAAGGACAGAGTGATCAAAACTCCCAGAACTGTCCAGTCATCCTAATTCTTTTCCCAAGCCTCAGCCTCCCCTCTGACTGCCAACAGATCTCCACCTTGATCGCTTACTCGATCTGAAATTGACGACACCCCCTCAATGAACTCACACCCTCCTGCCCCTTCCTGTTGGTGAACCGACTCTCTCAGGTAGTGCTGTCATTATTCCCTCCACCCCTAAAAAGGAAATCCTTCACATCAGGCTCATGGTCCTTTTTCATTCTCCTTCCACGTATTTAAATAATTTTACTCCGGAAGTGTGTCTCAGGCCCAACTTCTCCTGCGGGGCCTGCAGCCAGGGCCCTGGATCAGGTACTTGCTTCTCCTGTGGACTTGCGGCTGCTTACTGCCTGCATTCCCTGCTGCTCATCGTCCCTCAGGCCAGTCTCTCCTCCAAATGGTGTCCACAGTCCTCATCCTGAAAAACTAGCCTGAAAATCTTTCCACTGCCTGGACATTACCCACAACACATGTCCTCGACATTTAACTAAATGAGAACAATACATATAAATGGATTACTCTGGCCCTGGTAGAGAATAACGAATAATACTTCCTGTAATTATTAGTTGCATTGTTAATTGTATATTCAGCTCTTCAAAATCTGGCCCCAACCCAACCTTATTCCTGCCATTCACCTAAAACACCCACTTTTTCAACTGCACTGACTTTCTCCTGGCTCCATGAATTCCACAGGGCATTTTACAACTCCCTGCCTTTGCGCATTCTGTTCCCTTTGCCTGGAGGACCTGTCTCCCTCCTTCGTTCCCCAACTGCCAGGCAAACAGTTATTCGCCTTTCAAGTCTCTGCTCAAAAATCACCTCCTGGGTGAAATCTTCTCCAATAGACTCAGGTGAAAATAGTCATTCCCTTCTCAGAGGAATATTTTTATATTTCTGCTATTGTAGCTCCCATATTTTATGGTGTTTTACTTGTTTGCTGTTCTCCTCATGTTACACTGTGAACAACTCCAGAACAGGTACTATGTCACTCACTTTCATCTACCCAGAGTCTAGGACAGAGGCCAAGTTAGAGAAGGCTCTTGGAATGGTGGGTGAAAGGGGTGGCCAGTGGCCTGAGCATAACAATGGTCCCAGCGTTACATTAAATATACAAAGATAATTACTTACATAGGGCGAGTTTTTTTATATCTTTCCTTTCTTTCTTTTAGCCTTTCTTTAAGGAGGCAATGACATGAAATATCTAGCTTAGGCTTCTGTGGAGAGGGAAGAAGTATCTGAGACCCAGGAGCAGGTCATCAAGGGGTTCCTCTGTTCCCTTTAGTTGTGCACAAATTGCTTCACCTGCTTTGAGAACTTGTGTTTTGATCTATCCATTGCAAAGAACAGAAGCCTAATGATGCTATTTAAGGAAGTGAGGGATCTGCTGTGTTAAAACATGGCGCCCAAGAGCAGGAAATGAAGCACAGCAGTGGAGCTGGGTGAGGGAACCCAAGGGTGGGGACTGGTGCTCATCTTCTCTCACGGGCCATGGAGTCTCATTTCTCTGCCCCTGGAGCTAGTCTCCTGTGAGACTTTTCTCTCTCTTCATATGACAATTCATGGGAGTCCAAATGGCAGCCTCAGCCTGGCCCCCAAGACTTTTCAACTCAAGGGCTCTAACCATTTCCCTCTGGACCTGAGTACTGTTCAATCAGTTCAACAAGGAGGTCATTAGGCTGAGGTGGCTCTAATTCCTTTGAAGCCTATGCAAACAAACCAAATCCTAAGCCTGAAATGCCCGCAAGGTTGAGAAATCAAAACCTAAGGATAACCAATCACGCATAGCCAACTAAGCTTTCCCAAATATAGCAAATACTTAAGCTTTAACCAATCAAATAATGTCCTTGCTTTGCTTCCACCTTTTCTCTATTAAAATCTTTCCCCTAGCTCCTGCCAGGGGAGAATTTCTAACCACTTTCAGTTTGGCGCTGCCTGATCCAAATGGATTTTTACTCAAATAAACTCTTAAAAAATCTTAATATGCCTCAGTTTATCTTTAACAGTAAAAAGATCATAACAGAGGAGCTCTAATTGGCCCAGGTCCCATTTTAGGTGGCACACAAGTCACATGGCACAGGTCAACCTATTGGTTGGCTTGGCTCAGGTAAGGTGTCCACCGTGGTTCAGTCACCTGTATCAAGGAGGGGTGGGATCACATGAACAGATGTCTTCTCATCTGTATAGCCACCTCCAAAGGTATACTTCCCCTTCAACTCCCCCCACCCCCCAACATCTGCCAAGAAACTCGCCCTACCCCTTTCTGCCTCACCCTTCATTCCTGGCAACTTTGCTGCCTGCCAACATCAATACCGTTGGACAGGGCACATCTAGATGCCAAAAGTTAAATCCTCTTAATATAGTAATGAGTTAAAACCATTAAAGGAACATCAAAGGAAGGGAAGCAAAAGAAAAACACCTGGTAAGCCAAAAGCTAGAAACATATGGTGAGTTTTGCAATCTATCTTCTATCTGATAGGAGATTTTGAAACAGGGCAACCACAATTCCAGAGGCTAAACTTCATTCCATCCATTATTCCACATAACAGGTGAGCCCTCTGCTCTACCAGTTTCCCCTGCTCCTGTCCAGTGGCCTGGCGCGCAACGTGCAGATGTTTCTGGACCACAGGGAATAGCGCACAGAAGATGGAGTCAGAGTTCTGCCACTTAGTACTTGTGACCAAGAGAATTTCGTCCAACCTCTCTTTATATCAGTTTCCCATCTATAAAATGGAAATAATAAAATCTACTTTGCAGGGTTCTTGTGTATTGTTAATCATGATACTTATAAAGCACATCTTCCCATGCCGGCCATATAGGGAGCAATCAATAAACAACATCAGGTTGTATCATAAGAAGTTGACCTTCTGGTAGGTCAACTATATCACATGCTCCCCCTGTCAGAGAACTTAACACTTTTTATGATTATCTTGTATTTATATGTTTCTACCATTAAACTAGGAGCTCCATGGGACTATGGACGCTGCCTATCCTGCTTCCCACACAAGGCCTGGCACAGCCCTGGCAGACAGTAGGTGTTTCATCTATATTTTTTGAGAGAATGAATGTTGACAATGATGGTAATGGTGGCAATGATGAAGCTACCTCTTTCGGACGGCCTACTGGAACAATGCGGTCCTTGATTCCATTGCCTGGCATACAGTAGAGACACCATAATGTCTGTTGAAGGAATGAATGCGTTAACAAGGAAATGCATTTCAGGCTTATACCTACAAATTGCAAAGAGACTATCAAGTCAATAAAAACTGCTATGAAGCTGGGTGTTGGTCAGTGCCATCACAAAACATATAGTGGCTTGCTTTCATTTTCACATTTCCAGCAGGCTCTTTGGTATTATGTGGACACTATCAACATTCACGTGGCCCCATGGGCCTCCCAGGAAAATGAGAAAGGCAAAGTGCTGAACTGCAGCCTGACAAGCCAGGAAAGGTTCAGATTATTGTGTGCAGCTTCCAGAAGCCTGCTGGCTTTACTCTGCTCAGAAAGAGCCAGCAGCTTGCAATTGTGCCATAAGCCTCTGGATGGAAGAAGACTCTCCGAAGGCACTGTGTGTGGCTCACGATACTTAATGCAGCTTTTGTCCAAAAGGCCTGCTTAATTGACTCCCTGCATCTCTGATCAAATGTTCAATCTTCCCTAGAGAAAACAGGTTACAAGGGAGAATAGTCCTGGGGCAGGGGGGAGGAAGAAAAGGAGGAGGAGGAAGAAGAGGAAGAGGAAGAGAAAGAGGATCTGGTATCTGGCCCTGGTGACCACCAGAACAGGAGAGGGGCTGGATTGATCAAGAAGACAAAAAGGAGAAGCGTCAGCTAAAAAGAAGACTTGGGGCACCTGGGTGGTGCAATGGGTTAAGCCTCCAACTTTTGGTTTTGGCTCAGATTATGATATCAGGGTCGTGAGATCAAGCCCCACATCAGGCTCCATACTCAGCATGGAGTTTGCTTGAGATTCTCTCGGCCCCTCCCGCTTGTGTGCTCTCTCACTCATTCTGTCTCTCTCTCTCCAAGATAAATCTTAAAAAGAAAAGGTAAAACTTGACTCAGCCATATATTTATCTTTAAAACTTCTAATAATGGCCAGTTTATATCTCTGGAATTTAAAATGAAGTCACTTTTAGAGGAGAGGAATGTTCTTTCTGGTTTTGACAACAAATAAAGGAGAAACAAAATATGAAAGGTAGAATGTAAATTACATTTAAAAGAAAATCAGTCATTTTCAATTATTTAACCTTCAGGAAACCACAAATATGCAAGCATGGGAAGAAGGGAGAAGAATAGAATGGTTGAGGTTCCCAGAGACAAACACACCGATGTTATCCCCAAAGATCTCCCACACTGCTTACCAGCCTGGCCCCCTCTTTGTGTTATCTGCCAGGTCTGGGAAAGGCGGAAGTGCCCTGCATTTCACCATGTGAATTTAGAAAAAGTGCTTAGAGCAGAACATCAGGGAACCATTCCCAGACAAGGCTGAGGATTGCTGCCATTTCTCACAACGATTCAGGAGCTGGTCTTTTCAACTCAAGCTACTGTTTACAGAAGCGTTACCACAGGATTATAATTATAGGTTTTGTTTAACTATAAAGAGGGTCTGAGTCCTCCATCAAAGGAAGAGGAAACAACTCACTCAGAGGTGTGGAGTGAATCTTTCACACTCACTGTTGGATGGAATTCCAGTGGTCTGCATGGATTCAGGCCAAAGCATGAGCCCTTGAAGTATGGGGAGCTCTGAGCTCATGGTGGGCAGGAGAGCCCGTGCTCTACCCTGCCTTTCCCTCTTCTTGGAGAAGTGCTGGAGGTGGGGGAGGCAAGAAAGTCCTATGCTCCCACCAGGCTAGCTCCCACCCAGGTGGACTTCCTTCTGCTCTGAAAACTGGTCATTCTCATTTCTCCTGCAGAGCATGAAACCAGAGGCGCCCAGATGTGTGGAGGGGTGCTGTCCTGGCAATGGGAATGTGGGACAAAGTTTCAGGAGCTATCTCTGACAAGACAATGGGATCCTTGGAATGCCCATTTGCTCCCAATATTGCTTCCGCTCAACTTTTCTTGTCTTTTTTCTCAATTTTGGCCCTGATCCTAAAACTTGGACTTCACATTCTTTGACAACCCATCACACGGGTTGTCAACCCATCTGAAGACCTAAGCCTACCTCAGGTGGTACCTTCACGGAGTCCTCCCAGGCCTCTCCATTTCTAGAGGCTATTTCTGTGCACTGAGCCTGGTACCTGGAGCACCTAGAGCTCACCAGTGCCTCAGGCTATCCTGCTGATCCCGGGCCAGGATTTAGTCTAATTCCTGTAAGAATGTGGTATGCACAGAGAGGATCTGTTGACCTTCTTTTTTTTTTTTTTTAAGATTTTATTTATTTATTTGACAGAGAGAGAGACAGCCAGCAAGAGAGGGAACACAAGCAGGGGGAGTGGGAGAGGAAGAAGCAGGCTCACAGTGGAGGAGCCTGATGCGGGGCTCGATCCCATAACGTCGGGATCACACCCTGAGCCAAAGGCAGACGCTTAACGACTGAGCCACCCAGGCACCCCGATCTGTTGACCTTCTATCCCACAAAAGCTGTATAGATTAATATATTGGTGACTCAACCGCTGGAATAATGCATGTACTACTTCTGAAATGTCCCAGCAGGCTCTGCCGAGTTGATAAAACAGGCAAACCACACTGGGGGTCAAAGTAAAAATTACCCTCCTCCTAAGAGAAATCTTCTTGACACAAGCCAGCATCCATTCACTAAACACATAACAGATCAAACTGGGACTTAGTGTTCAGCAGGCTCGAATTCCCAAGAATCTCCAGTTCTGCACCCAGATGGGAGATGCATTTTCTAGCAACACCTGAGCAAGGAAGGCAATCCCCCTGCTTTCCCCTCCTTTAGTCTACTTTCTCCCTGACGCTGGGCATTAGCATTCCATTAACATTTCGTTCCCTGGAGCTTCATTTTCCCAGTGCACTATGTATGTATCTTGAAGGAATGTGGTAGCCATAGCTATAAAACCCACCATCAATCACTGGTCATTAATCTCCATTGACTGTTCCTCCTGCTGGGACCTCAGTGTGTCTCTTCTAGTTTAAGTTCCTGCCTGCTGGGCCCATTGAGAGCATGCCTCCTGGTTCTGCCTCTGCTCTGGGCCCCCAGTATCCTTGCCAGGGAGTGCATTTGCTCTGGGGAGCTCCGGGCTTTATAGATTTTGCAGCACTTCCCCTTTCTTCCTGTTACAAAGCCCTGGCTTAGCCTGAAAGCCACCTGGCAGAGGATACTATCTTTTTTCCCACAGTATGGTTGAGGAAATGGAGACAAGTTATCACCTTAAGCCAGGCCACATAGCTAGTAAGAGCTGGAGCTCAAATTCATCCATTCAACAGATGGTATTAGGCTCTTATTATGCACCAGTTACTGTCTTAGGGATTGAGGATTCCATGTTAGTAAACAAAACAGCCTAAAATTCCTTTCCCTCATGGAGCTGATTTCCTACTGGGGTTTAAACTCAAAGCTGTTTGACCAGAGGTGGAGTCCAACGATGGTTAAATTATGGGACACCAGTTCAGAGGGAGTCACAACCACCCGGAAAGACTTGCTTTAAAATGTTTGATCGTAACCACAATGAGATACCACTTCACACCCACTAGGATGGCTTGTATCAAAGAAACAGAAAATAACTAGTGTTGGCAAGGTTGTGAGGAAATCGGAACCCTTGTGTGCTGTGGGTGGGAACGTAAAATGATGACAATCACTGTGGATGGGAGTTCCGTAGTTCCTTAACAAGTTAAGCATGGACTTATCATATGGCACAGCAATTCCATTTCTAGGTATCTACCCAAAGGAATTGAAAAGCAGGGACACGAACAGATATTTGTACCCAAGGGTTCACGGCAGCATTATTCGCAGTAGCCAAAAGGTGGAAATAACCCAAATGCCCATCTGCAGATGAATGGATAAACAAAATGTGGTCTATACACACAAGGAAATAGTATTCAGCTTTAAACATTATTTAGAATGAGATTCTGATACCAGCTACAACATAGATAGAACTTGAAAATATTACACCAGTGAAATAAGCCGGATACAATAGAATTACTCAATGGAAACTAATTTTATTTGTATGAGGTACCTAAAATAGTCACATTCATAAAGGCGCAAAATAGGAGTTACTAGGGGCTGGGGGAAAGGAAGGATGGGGAGTTGGTGTTAATGGGTACACAGTTTATGTTTGGGGTGATTAAAAGTTCTGGAGATGGACAGTGGTAATGGTTGAACAGTACTGTGAAAGCACAACATAGTGAATTCACTGAATTTAATTCTTTAAAATAGTGAAAATGGTAAATTTCATGTTGTGTGTATTTTACCACAATACAAGAAATAGTTTGATTTTTTTTTTTTTTTAAAGTTTGATCATAAAGGAAATCAACCCAAGGACCAGAAGCCAGCAGATAATTACCGAGGGCTCTCAGGGTCTAGGGCACCTGCCTAATCATTCTGTCATTTGATTTCAAAGTGAACATTTTTGCCCTGAGACACTTTGGGAAGAAAAGATGCCAACTTTCCACAAGGTCTCTCTCAGCTCTTCCTTTATCCAATGGCAACATTTATCCCTACATGTACAGTCAGTATGGTACAAATGTACTGACTATAGTTTGAAGAAGGTGATGGCAAGGGGATATTGGAAACCGGCAAATTTCAGTCACCAGATACAAGCGTTTTAGATGCACCTGACTAGGAAATAGCTTACAAAAGAGGATTTTTTTGTCTTGAGTTTCTGGAAATTCTTTTAAGAGCACAGTTGCTCTTGGGATAAATACATATTTTGTATCTTTCTGGAATTAAGCACAGGCAAAATTAACCATAGGGCCTTGAATCTACCAGGTGGGGTCTTCCCCTAACTGGTAGTGGCTTCTTTCCTGGTAGATATTTCTCTTCTGGAGAAAAGGCACATTGCTATTTCAGCCTGAAATCTGTTACCTGTGAAAGAAAGTCCTGGGGTTGGAAGGAAGGATACTATTTCAGTGGAGGGATCCAACTCTCTCCTGGTCCCAGAGAAGGTTCAAAATTTCTAGGAAGGAGCATCTACATGGTGAATCGCTGCCCTCTAATTTTCCATCAAAGGGCTTGCAGATTTGTACCAACCTTTTGGGGTTATAATGTGGGGATCAGAAACCAGTGTGAGGCCTTGAATGGGCACAGCAGCCTGGAGGAGCAGGACAGCCATCATCAGAGCAAACACACTGCCTATTTTTTAGACTTAAATTGTCTGTGTGTATTTCCTTGTTGATCTTTCTCAGGATTTGGCAGAGTTTGAAAATTTGAAGCAGGCCAATTCTACTAAATGAACCAACAAAAGGGGTTTTGATTCACACATGAGGCATGACAAATGTAAATAAGTAAGTAAATAAAGAAATACCAAGGAGTGATGAAATGGCAAAGTGCAGGGGAGGTGAAACCATTAGGGCAGTGAAACCATTCTGTATGCTATGGTGGGTTCATGATATTATGCACATGTCAAAGCCCATAGCCCTTAATACAAAGTGACCCCTAGTGTAAACTAGGGACTTCAGTTAATAATAATGTATCAATTTTGGTCCATCAATTGTAACAAATGTATGCAGGAGAAACTGTGAGGAGAAAAGGGGCATATGAGAAGCCTGTATTATCTGCTTAATTTCCTGTAAGCCTAAAACTGCTCTAAAAAAATTAAGTCCATTAATTTAGAAAAAAAAGAGGATGCTTATTGACCCCCAAATCATTTATTACTGGTGCTGTTTTTATGTAGTCTAACAAAGTAAAATGAAACAATTCAGGTAGTGTGCGGCAGGATAATATGGGGCAAGGTTTGCTTTAAAAAAAGTCAGCTTTGTCTTGCCATCTGCCCTTAGGATAAAAAAAAATTTTTTTTTAATAAAATAAAAACAAAAAGGAGCAGCATACCTATTCACGTCCAGTGCAGTGGCTGTAGAGGTAACTCAAAATTCCAGGGGGCAGAGGGGTGCTTGGGTGGTGCCGTCAGTTAAGCGTCCGACTCTTGGTTTCAGCTCAGGTCATGATCTCAGGGTCGTGAGATCCAGACCGTGTTGGGCTCCGTGCTCAGCTCAGAGTTTGCTCCAGATTCTCTTTCTCCCTCTCCTTCTGCCCCTCGCCCCACTCTTTCTCTCTCCCTCTCTTTCTCTCTTTCCCTCTCTCTCAAATAAATAATCTTAAAAAAAATTCCAGGGGCACCTGGGTGGCTCCTTCAGTTAAGTGTCTGCCTTCGGCTCAGGTCACGGAGCCCTGCATTGATCTCCCTGCTCTCTGGGGAGCCTGCTTCTCCCTCTCCTCCCCTTTTGTGCTCTCTCTTGCTATCTTTGTCTCTCTCTCTCAAATACATACATACATACATACATACATACATACATACAATCTCTAAAAATATATTAAAAAAAGAAAAATTCTAGGGGGGCAGAGACAGGCTGCTTAGCCAGGTCCCTTTCCTCACCTGGAGATTCTTTTCCAGAGCAACATCTTAAAAACTCCTAGATGACTTCTAAGAAGGGAGGTGGCAGGGTTCCATGATGAAGCCCTCATCCTTTCAAGAGGATACAAAAGGGTTACTATCATACAACAACCCACTCTTAATATGTATTCTTTTTCTATACTTCAGTGCCATGAGGCAACATTCAGCACTAAACATCAGGAGCCTGTTTTCTTTTCATTTCTGTAGTTATTAGGATTTTTTTTCTTTTCCTTCTCTTTCCTCTCTTGCCTTCTTTTCTTCTAAATTAAAATACCAAGTCTGACTCTCCCCAAAGCAAGTCTTCTAGGTTTATAGCTGTAAATCAAAAAGAAGCCAACATGCTTATTCCTATCATAGGAAAAGGATGAGGACAATCAGTGCCGAGGGTTTATGCAGCATTGTCTCGGGATAGGACCGGAGTAAGGGTTACAGCTTTAGACCAGTTAGCTTAGTTTCTTCCAGCCAGTCACTAAGTCATTAGCTCATCCCTGTCTATTTCTCAGTTTAATTCTAATGATCCATGCACATCCCATTGTTGTATACATCCCATGGCAGCCCTATCTATTGAGATACCATCCCTCCAGGGCTACAGCTCATTGGACGAGGAGCAGACGAAGCTGGACCATCCACTCAGAAGGATTCTCCTTTGAAAGGCTTCTTCTAAAGAGTTAACTTCAGCCATGTGTAGGGCAAGAGAGCACAAAGCCACCTAACCAAGTAGGAAGAGCACAAAACCACCCAACCTTGGCAGAGCCTACAAGAGCAGTCCATAGTGGATAAGAAGCAAGTCACAGAACAGGAGTAGAATCCTGCCACATTTCCCTTGCTCCATTCCCCTGAGGCAAACAGTCCAACCAGAAATCTTAGCACCACAAAGAAGTAGGGGGCAGGGGTAGGAGAAGGAGTCTTCCTTTTGGAATCTTATTATTAACTTGGATTGGATTCATTCTCATGACTGAATTGGGGCTTTTATGTGATTTAAAGTGACGTAAAACTGTTACAACCTAAGAGTGACTAGAACAACCTGAAAAAATTTTGTCTAGGAACAAAGGGAGGACCACCACACTGGGGGCATTTTTTAAAGGGACAGTAGGAGGCAAAGCATAAAGTTACATTCTGGTTGCAACACCAAATATCCCCACTAATGGGCCAGTTATATACACGGCTAGGTTTGTTTTAAAAGCTTTCTCTAGGCTATTTTGGAGAGAATGGATTGAAGAGGGGGCAAGAATAAAGTGGGAAGACTTAAAATTGGAGGTGCTGTGGTATTCCAGCTGAGAGATAATGACAGAAACAGCAAAGAAAGAAATGGAGAAGTCCAACATGCATTAGAGGGTACAAGCAACAGTATTTAAAGTTAGACTGAAAATGTGGGTAATGAAGAAGGAAGCAAGGATTTTTCTAGGTTTCTGGCATGAGCAATTGAGTAGGAGATCATGGCCGAATTGTGAGCTAGGGAGCCCTGCAGGAGAAGCAGGTTTGGCACATGGAGGGGTCTGGGGTGGAGGAGAGAGTAATAAATCCAAGCCTTAGCAAGTTCCTGAGGCTATTTTAAAACAGTCTTCCAAAGAGCTTTGGTTTCGTTGAGGTATCTCAAAGAACAGAAGGCAAATGCTGGAATCTGAGATGTATTTTGAAAACTGACATATGCATTGGCTGGAGTCAAGCTTTCCTTTAGCTTGGGAGCAACAAAGTATCCCGTGACATCTCCACACTATGCCTCGCCCTATAAAACTGGAGTGGGTTCTGATGGAGAAGTACATCTGATCTCTCTCACTGCGGCTTCCCAAGGGAAGCACTTGCTTTTCAAAGCCCATGTTTGTCTACTCTTGTCAACAGATGCCAACTTCTACAGGTACCATTAAGTGGCTTCAGAAGACCTTGGAGCACGATGTGAATAACCACCATCCCTGACAAGAGGCAGCAAGACTGCACATTCATTTCCCAGTGTTCGGAGCAGAAACATCTGTCTACAGCCACAAGGCCTTGGTGGACGCAAGCAGCTGCAGACCCCTGGGGCTCATTTATCTTAACACCAGATTGTTACAGATGTTTGCAGCTGCTGAGAGCCTGTTCCGAAACTCATGGCCTCCATTCAACTAGGGCTGGGCAGCAGGATGACCCTGAGGATTCCCCACATAAGGCAAGACCCACCTCCTGCCCCAGCAAAGCTAATATGGGGATTAGGTTTAAAATGTCAGAGTCTTGAACGAAAGGCAGTTTTTCTTGGCTCCTGCTACTGAGGTTATACTCCCTATGGCCCTGGATTTGGTGATAAAGAACCGGTTACACATGGTATAATTTTCAAAGTACTGCCTCACTACTGAAATCAGCAACGTAAACATGAAATGACTCGGTCACAAGTTCTTTCCCCCCAATAAGTCAAACATATGTAGGTCTTCCAAGCAGCTGTTTGTAAGAATTGCTATTGAGATCTTCAAAATTGTTAACCAAAGTGAGGAAGAAATCCTTCAAGACCGCTTAGCCAAACTGTACGGTTTTAAAGTCCTTTGGAATGAAGGAATTTTTATAAGATGGCTTTAGGTGTGCGCACAATGTGTAAAGATAGAATATCATTTTTTTCTTGAACATAAGCTAAAAGCGAAATTTTACTATTTGTGTTCAGAAAAGTTATTAAAAATTGTGACTTAAGGCCAATTTCCTAGCTTTGAGAATCGCCCTAAGGTTATGCTAACATGAGAAGTGAGGTAAATGGTATAGGGGAAACTCCATGTACTGTTTTCTGTCACTTACCTCTAAGTCTAAAATTATTTCAAGTTATAAAATAAAAATTTTAAAAATTAGGACAGGGGTCTACGGTCTCTGGGCTTTCCCATCCATGACTTCTCTCCCCAAGTGCGTTATTCCCCTCCGATGAAAGAACTTAGCCGATCCGTTTTGGACGGGATCGTGAAAGCACCAGTGAGGTGGGCGAGTACACTTTACCTCTGTCTAAGCTTCGCCGTAATGGAGCCAACATGCTAGGAGAGCACCAGCAGCTAACTGTGTGAGAGAGATCCTCATTCCTCGCTTTCAAATGGAAAAGGTCCTGGCTGATTCAAATGGGTCTGGCTCGAGATCTGAAAGCCACGGTGTCATCCAAGGACGACCAAACAGATGTCTGTCTGCTTTCCTCAAGTGCTGCCTTGTTGCGGAAAACACAATTTCATCCCATCTGGCTCTAAACCGCAACATGAGTGGATTCTACGGCTCATATAGCTTTTAATGTGGGGTTTCATGCACTTATTTCTTTAGCTAACTCATGCAGACAATGAGATTAGATATGCTTTTCATACGCTGTCACCTCTGAGTCATCTATATTCAAACTTGGCCGATATTTGCACTTACAAATATATGTTTGTCCTCTTATTTTATGACAAAAAGGTATTTTGGTTAGGATACTATTCTGAGTGATACAACTATTATGTAGCATATATTAGTGCTGTTGAATTCTGAATAATTAGAATTTAATAAACTATACTTGTGGGAGAAAAAATTAAGTATTCCTATTAAGCATTAAGATCTCCCTTCATGATCCTGAAGGACAAGATTTTATTAAAGGCATGTTTAAACAGCAGTTGGAAAGAGCAATCCAGTAAGTAGCATATCCAAAAAAAAATTCTTCTCGAATGTCAACATGAGCAAATTTTGTAAAATAGCAATAGAGGGATTTCAGAGAACATCTGGCCTAGTTATCATGTTTTGGGACTTTAGGAAGTTTAAAATGACTGGTGCTTAATTTGGGGCTGGTGTGGGGTGCTAGCCTACTTTGGCAATCTGATAAAGCTATAGAGATCCTACCTAGAGAATGCATTGTTAAGTACTTTAGATAGAATGTAAAGGGTTTGATGGAACCCCTGGAGGCTCCTTTTCTTTATTTTCATAAAAGAAAACAGAAGAGAAGCACAACCATAGATCTGTTAAAGTGTTTACGGTTGTTTGAATAGACAAGAGAAAAACGAAAGAAAGATACACACTAAACTATTATCTTTAGTTCCATCTGGAGATTGGAATTGTGGTGGGTTGGGGGGGTGAAAGACTCTTGATTTTATTGAGACTTGAGACACTCATTATTGCTTTAATTATTAGTGCTAGGATATTTTAACACAAAAGCCTGAAATAAATGAGAAAGGGAGGGAGGGAGGGAGGGTGAAGGAGAGGGAGACAGAGAGAGACAGAGACCCCTCCTTTAAGTGAAATGATCAAGTTAGGTTTGGGCAACATGATTACAGCTCCTCTGTTCATAGCCCCCTGCCCCTGGCTCCAGAAGCCAATAGTTGTTTTCTCTGGGATTTTTAGGAACACCCTCTTAGCCTCTAAACTACTGCTTAGTGTCCCCAGGGGAGAAGAAAGAAGCCAGTATTTTGGACTATAATTGTAAAGAGATGGTGAAGGGAGCCAATGTTTACTGAGCTCCTGCCAAGCACTTTACATATAGGATCTCTTATGATCTTGTACACAACTCCCTGGGGTGAGAGAATAGGAAGAGAAAATAGCAACCATATACCCAGAGCTTGACAACAATAATTTTATCTGTACTGTGAGCCTTTAGCATACGTGTGAAATAACCTTGCACCCAACCCTTCCTCACTGGGAAGAGAGGTACTCTCCCATTTTACAGATGAGGGGTGGAGGTTTGCAGTCAAAGAGCTACCTGAAAGTAACAGAAATTAACTCAAATCTTTTCTTTTTTTAACTCAAGCATTTTTGCTCACACAAAGTACTCTCAAACACGGTGTTCTCTAGCACAGCGGCTATAATGATTTTCTTAGAAATCGAGGTAGATTCCTTCATGTCTCTGCTCAAAACCCTTCCCTACCTCCCCATCTCCCTCAGAATAAAATCCAAAAACCTTACTGTGGCCTTACAGAATGTGACTTCCTTCAGTTGTCCCCATTTTCCCACTGCCGCCAGGCTGGCCTCCTTGCTGTTCCTCGACCATTCCAAACACGGTCCCTCCTCAGGGCCTTGGTATTTGCTCTTTCCCCTGAATGGAGCATGCTTTCCCCAGGTGTCCAGGGACTCCATCTTCCACGCCATTCAGTGTTGCTGCAATCTCACTTTCTCAGAGTGGCTTTTCTGTTCTTGTGGGGTGAAACAGCACTCCGTCACCTCTAGTTACTGTTCTTTGCTTATCACGCCCTGACATCTTACACATTGGATTATAGTCTGCCTCCCCCTTCCATTCAAATAGAAGCTCAATGAGAGTGAGGACTGAGTCTTTATTATTCTCTGCTGTATATCCCGTAAAAGTCAAAACAGTGCCTGGAACCTGGTAGGGGCTCAACCCATATTTGCTGAGTAAGTGAACAGTCAATGCAGGAATAAGTGAAGGAATGTTGCCTCCCCTCAGGGCACTAAGTTCCAAAAGGAAAATAATGACTAAATATTCAGTTCAGGTTACAAATCTAGGGCTGGGGCACCGGGTGGCTCAGTCAGTTAAGGGTCCATCCGACTCTTGATTTGGGCTCAGGTCATGATCTCAGGGTGCTGAGATGGGGCCCCAAGTCGGCTCTGCACTCAGTGGGGACTCTGAGAGTCTCTCTCTCTCCCTCTCCCTCTGCCCCTCTCCACCTCTCTCTCTCTCTCTCTCTCTCAAATAAATAAATAAATAAATAAATAAATCTTTAAAACAAAAACAAAAAACAAATCTAGGACTCATCCTGCTTTCCAAAGAGATGGCTGGCTGCGCAACTCACCCTTGAGCTTTCATTTCCTAGCGCTTCCTGAGTTCATTCATTTAATCTCTGTGCATTAAGATAAATCAAGCACCGGCCATTTCAGGCATAAATTAAATTCAGTCCGACTTTATTACCTACTCTAACAGGAGACTTTCACAACAGAGGCATTTGGTGTAGGTGAAATACGCTGAACACCTATCTTGGTGTCATTTCTTTAATTCTGCTGATGTAGTCTGACCTAGCTTAACATCAGGCCCCCTGAAGAAACGAAAGCTATTAGTGGAATGTAACCAAGGCGTCATATTTAATAAAGACAGCTGAAGACAGATTTTATCGTTCTGTTTTCACGCCTTTGCAATATGTAGTTTTATGCCTTGCCAAAAATTTCAGGGGAGTGATGTACTTCGTAAGCTTTTTGTATGACGATCCTTGTGAGATCAGCTTCTAATGAATATTAATGGCTTTGAAAAGATCATCTCTGGACGAGATAATTCAAGGACCGGTTGAAGCATGCATACCACTAATTCTACTTTGCCTGTAAATTGCAGTTACAGAAACAATTTGTCAGGAAACATTGTATTGTGATTTTTAAAAATTATTAAATGTACTTATAAAATGTTAAAAGATATGCCTTGAAAATCAGTTTTCTCTGTTCTGAGTTTGTAGACAGAAAAAAGATGGAGATGTACAGATGTCAGGTGTTGATGGGGTCAGGAAAAAAAGTGCCGTCAATTGTCACCTGCAGAGGAGCAGTATAAATCATCCTAACAATACCGAATAAGCATGAAATAGAATATACTAGAGTTGAGGTTTTGTTTGTGTTCTGCATAGAGAACCAGAAAGACCATGACCTGGGGAGGCAGGATGCCTGCATGCCATTCCATCCAACAAATATTACTGGGGCTGGTTATGTTTCAGGCACCGACCATGCCTGTGACCTGGGGTCATTATACGACGCTGGGCTTCAGTTTTCTCATCTGTAAATCAGGCATAAATCCTGCCCTGCTGACTTAAATCACAGTTATGAAAATCAAGGGTGAAAAATAAATGACTAAGCATTACAACTCTTCTGGCTATTATTATTATTGTAAATAAATGAACAATTTCACCTGTTCTATAGATATCTTTGGCCCTACACATAAGATAGTAAAAGTAATCACTATCGTTTAAAAGACTTATCCATGATTGAAATCATTCCTTGTCTCAAGCAAGCAACCATTGGTATGACTGTTGTCCTAAAACACCCTCACCTCTACTTAGACCCTGATCATTGGACAACGGATGAAGCAGTTAGTAGGAGTTTTTAAAGAGAAAAGACAATAAAGTTGGATTTATTATTATCTGGTTTCTGTTCTCTTTAGAAAGCATAATGTTTGCACCATCACATGTGTAATAACTTGTTCAGTATCTGTCTTTACCACAAGACTAGAAGATACATGAATTGTTTGTCTGCTCAAAGACAGTGCCTTCACATAGACACAAAATACCCCCAAATATGTATTTGTTTAATGAATAAGAGTCTAACTCAGACTCAGTGCTTGTAACAGGAAAGTATCAAATATTTATCCAGAACCTATTATATGCCAGGTACTTTCTAAGTGATTTTGCATATATTAACTCATTCACTCCTCAAACCACCACAGCAAATAGGTGCCAGTATGCTCACTTGACAAATGAAAAAACAAGGACACAGGGAGGTTGCGCAACTTTCTGAAGGCTATATAGCTAGTAAGCGGTAGAACTAGGACACGAATCTGGAGGCTTGGCTCCCGAGTCTGTACCCTTTAATCCCTGCACTAATGCAGGGTGGATGTCTACGTACTGTGTGATTGTCCAGTGCCCCAGCTTCCTGACAGATAATCATCACTCAAATTGACTTAGCCTCTTGACATCCCTCATGCTCATGTGTGATGCTGTTAGATAACAGAAGGAAAATGGGAAAAGGACATTTGCAGAAGTTTCTATGGCTTCTTAAAGACACTAAGACTAAAGATAATGCACTTAGAAGAAAAATGATTTGGCTGATTTAGAGGCTCATCCCAATAGTCATGACCAAATGAAGCCATGTCCAAGGCTTACTGGCCTGGGAAAGAGAGCTAATGTGGGTGGAGCTCAAACTAAAGGTCCAAAGAAAGACTGAGGAACAGGGTAGCTTACCTCATTTCAAGTCAGGATGTCTTTTTGCTATCCTTCTCCCATTTTGCTTCATTTCTCATATATTTTTACATAAATCAAACCCCACAACTGTGGGGAAGATCAACTCTGAACGATTCCTGTCACTGTCAAACCCAGTGAAGGAACCCCAGGGGCTGGTCACAAACCGCACAAGGACCGCTGGCTTCTCAGTTAACAGGACTGCTGCTCGGAAGCCTGGGAGCTCAGCAGAGCCTGAGAGTCAAAGACCACTGTAAAGAGACTCTACAAAGGAAATTCTGATGACGGGCTAATAGAAAAGTGCGATGTGTGCTGGCCACCAAGCAAGTAATATATCAGCCTGGAAAGCCAATCCATGAATTGATGCATACATATCAAGTTCCTAACACCTGCCATAGATTGGGGCTTTAGGGTTATAACTGGTACGTCAATGGCAGCCATCCTTGTGCCCCTAAGAACAAGGGCTCTAGACCTTCCTAGACCTCCCAGGCCTGCTTCTATCCCCTTGTCAAGGCAGCTGCACATATGCCCTGGGCTTCTATAAGATATGCCTATAATCCTTGAAATAAATTTCTTGCCTGCCACCCCCAATTTATTGTTTGTTCACTTAAACGACTTTTGTAGTTAGCTTTGGTCAAAGAAAAACCCTATTCAAAGTCATCGGAGACAGATTTAGTACTATAATTTGGGATTTTTCAGAATTTAGAATAGCAACATACTGGCACAGACACTGCTTATTACATAACACCCCCAGCAGGGCCAAGTGCAACACCTTAGAATCAAACACATTAATATCTTTGTTGCAAAACATAAGAATGCTCATATTAAATTACATAAAGAATCTAAGTAGCCTCATGCCAGAGGAAAACACTTGTATCTTTTAGACCTTTTCTGGACTCTGGGATGGCTGATAATAAATTATAAACCCATATTTATAACTTGAAGTCCAATATGGTGGGCCTTACAAAACTGGACGTGCTTGGGGTGGGGATGGGAGACAGAGTTCAGGGGGCCTATCAGAAAGCCTGAGGGCCCTTCCACCAGTCCTCTCCTCACTTCATTTCTCTTTTTCCTACCACCCCCCCCCCAAGGTATTTCCAAACTTAATGTATTTCAAGCATACATTTTATCACCCATTCATCAATCAAATCAGCTCAAAATGTGGGGCTAGAAAAGGCACAGAATTAAGTGAGGAAGACTGACTGGTAACTGGCTTGTCCATTAGACAACACAATGCTGATTCATGTAGCAGAAGGAAAAGAGCAATCTGCTTCTCTATGAAAAAAAAAAATAGGGCATTTGGGTGGCTCAGTCAGTTAAGTATCTGCCTTCAGCTCAGGTCATTATCCCAGGATCCTGGGATTCATTCACATCAGGCTCCTTGCTCAGCAGGGACTCTGCTTCTTCCTCTACCCCTCCCGCCATCGCTCGTGTGCACGCTCTCTCTCTCAAAAATAAATAAAATCTTTAAAAAAAAAAGGAAAAAAATAGTCCAATATTTACTCAATCCTTCCCATAGCAAAGGATGGTGCTAAGCCTTCAAATAAAAGGTCTCATTTCAGCCTCTCAGTAAATTTTAGGGGGTAGGTGCTATTATTATCCCCATCTTATCTATGAGGACACAAAGACTTAGTAAGGTTAAGTAACTTGTCAGTAAGTGGCAACAGTGGGTTTCCAACCTCTACTGCGTTGATACCAGAGCACACACTCTCGATCTGTTTAACTTGGTATAAATAAAGTCATCCACACTGAGTGGTACTCAAACCCAATTTTCTCAGTTATAAGCATCACTTAGGAAGGAAAGAAGGTCGATAGGTTTTGTGGTTGTTTTGTTTTCCTTCTTGCTAGGCATGAACAGGACAGGAAGGTGCTTGTGTTGAGAGGTGGGGAGCAGGCTTGCAGAGCACAGCTTTTTAAGCCCTTATTGGTTGAGATACCACACCTATTGGCCGAGCTCATGCGCACAGAGGTCCAGGCGAATCTCTCATTTGGGCACTAATTCCACTCCTGTGGGGATTTATGAAGCAGACTTGAGAATGTCAACGCCATTGCCTGTCACGGAGCTCTAGTTCATGTCTAGGCAGCAGCTGCTGCTTCTTCAAAAGAAGTCTGGGCTCAGCTGAATTTTGATCTCAGAGTAATACATGACACTCTCACCCTCCACCACCTCAGAATTCAGGGGGAAAATGAGATGCTCCAGGTTCCCCAGGACTCTTTTTCCCAGCTTGCACGATTTCCTTTTCTGCAGTCTCCTACCGCCCAGACAGGGAGGCCTGGCTTCAATCAGAATCGTCTCCCCTCCCCCATGAGTGCTTTGAAAGCAAGCTCTCCGAATTCATTACAAGCACAGAGAGGTGGAAGAGAATGGAATGGGCAAGGACACTTGATTTTTCTTGCAGAACCCCATGCCTGTGTAGGCAAGATGGAATTTGCAAGCACACACTGGATTATCCTAGATGCCAAATTCAGCAGAGGGCATCCAAGTTTGCCAAAAGCAAAGGCAGAGTGAGTGCTACATGCCCCCCTAAAAGCAGATGCAGACATTCCAGGGCAGGGAGTGCAGAAAGCCTCCAAGGCTTGACTTCTTACCCATCTGCAGTAGAGTTTGGGGTCTGATGCAGCCCTAAGACACGGCTGCTTCTATTTTTTTCCCCCACCCCAGATCCAGTGCTAAGCCTCCTTGGTATAATCCACACAGATAATGTTCTACAAAAGGAGAAATTTCAGTAGCTGATACTGCACCAATGGGCAAGCATCCCAAAAGAGTATCTGGTTATCTCCTAGGGAAAAGGAAATGCCAGCGAGACTGAACCACTTTACCTGACAGACCATTCCCACGTGGCCAACATCAAACATTCCTTTGGAGTGACCAGTCTGAAGAGAAATGTCTGCACAGACAAGCATAATTTTTTCATAGCCAGCCACCTCTATGCCCTAGCTACTCTAAGGGTGACTTAATGCCAATCCAGGTGGTCATGTCTTTACAGTAACTATGTGTGTAAAAGCTGCCACCGAAATCTCGGATTCCTAACGAACTTGAGATATGGATTTAATTCAATCTGTTGACTCTTCTCCCCCACCCTCAAGTTCAAATGCATTAAAGGAATGAACAGAACAGTAAAGATATTTTTTGCCTTGTCTTTGATCTAGCTGGAATCTACATTTCAATGTGGGGTGGCAAATGAATGCCACTGGGTCAGTTTACCTGTCCAAACTTACTTCCCATCGCATCTTTCAGGAACGCTTACAAGGTTGCCCTACCCACTCCTCTGCTGCTTTGTTTCCCTCCTGGGTACGCTCTCTTATAGGTTCTCCAACCCAGTTCACCCGGTCCCACCTGGTCTATTAGTTGGTTATCATACCTGTGGCCCTGGCTACCTAATCTGAGCTAAGTCCTCCATTTCCAGCTCCACTGAGTGGTGTCCTAACCTACCTCCTCCATCTCCAGCTTAGTCCAGTATAGTAGCTTCTAGGGCACAATCCCTCTTCTAATAGCAGCCACTGCAAACCGACCATTTGGTCTATATCATTATTATGGGCTCTTCATGCATTCAGTAGCTATTTACCGAGGAGCTGCCATGGAGTAGGCACTGTGAAAGGGGATAGGATGGTGAAAAAAATAATGTCCTTGTGATCAAGAAGCTCACTGTCTCGTAAGTCTGTGTTTCTCACACTTTGACGTGCATATGGGCTACCTGGGGATGTTATTAAAACAAAGATTCTACTCCAGCAATCTGTTCCTGGGTTGGTTCCAAGATTCTGCATTTTTTACAATTTCCCATGCAATCCCATTGTAAATCACACTTCGAGTACAAAGTAGTAGAAAAATGGATGGGCAGGTAGAGGGGATGCCCACATGAGCACCTCTAACTTGGTCAGCAATATCACAGCCAAGACCCAGAGGACGAGTAAGAGTTGGCCAGAAAAAGATAGGTTTGGTCTGTGTGGAAAAATGAGTGGTGGCAGAGGCAAAAGGTAAAATAAAGTAAAAATGCTAAATTTCTATCACTGAGGTCCCAAAGCCCGAACAGAAGGAACTGTTTCAAGATAACATATTGATGACTCCTTGGTGGGGGAGACGGCACTCCATCAAAGGTGACAGCTGTAGGGTGTATTTAAATGTCTAGATGGTAGGTGCCCGGGCTCCCAACTCTGCCAAAGATTCCCATCCTCCAAGACTGGCACAAATGCAACAACTCAAGGGGACCACATGGGCTGGGACAGTGGGCATCTCAGTGATAACCAGGGTAGATAAAGGACTGGCTAAGCTGCCTTTGACACAAAGGCAAGTCCTAGAAGCTCTGCCAAGCTCTAAGGAGGGAGAGAAAGCCTCAACAATGTCTGGGTCTTCGTGTCCCACCACCTGGTAGAAAAAAGACTGTACTCAGATATAAGTTAAATTAAGGAAAATAAACATGACATTCCAATCACACTCAGATTTGTGTTCTTGATTCATACACACTTCAGAGGCTTAAAGAATTCAAAATGGGTTAATCTGGTGATGACAGCCAAAGGGAGAAACTCTGGCTTTAGACCCACGCTATGGATGCCAGGGCACCAAGGGAAAGAATAAGAGTAACACTCCGAGTGCTTCTCACCAACCATGGGAACACTGTTGTTAAACTCACTTCAAAGAACAGGTCTTGGTTGAGTTTAGGACTTCAGAATAATGTTGTAAGATGAACCACTTGGAAAGCCCACTTAGATACAGCAGTCAACACACCAATGAACTGCATAGCCCCACAGTGAAGTGTGTGATCTTTGGAAATATCCCCATGGGAGGAGATGGTATATGCAGAATGAGTAATCGTGTCTCACAGCAGACATCAGCTGAGACCTGATCCCTGAAGTCATACGAAAGGAGAATGGGCGGGAAATCTCTCCTAAAAATATTTTAATCCCATTCAGAGCAATTTCTCAGAGACCAGGAAACAGTTAAGAGAAAAATATATCTTAAAACTATCAAAATAAGCAGAGGAAATACTCTTGGGAGGTAGAACATGGTTTGTTTTCTCCGTTTGCTGTGGTAGTTTGTTAACAGCAAAAAGAAGAGGCTGGGCCAGGCACCAGGGAGCAAGGAACCTGAGTAAAGGAGTACGCAGACGGATGCTGTGGCTGATGCATGGATGGGAAGCTTGAGCCAGCTTACCATGGGTGGAACGGTACCCAGTTTCAAGGTGATGTTCAAGGTCATGAGTCTAAAGTTTCATAACCATGAGTTTCAAGGTTACCATTCAAGGAATAAGCACAAATGCCAGGTAAAGGCACACATGACATCTCTAACAGTTACTGTGAAAGCAGGTATCAGGGAGGAGTAAGAATGTGTTAAGGCTTGGGGTTCCTGGGTGGCTCAGTCAGTTAAGTGTCTGACTCTTGATCTCAGCTCAGGTCTTGATCTCAGGATTGTGAGTTCAAGTCCCACATCGGGGACCATTATGGGCATAGAGCCCATTAAAAAAAAAAAAAAAGAATATATTAAGGCTTCAAGGGTCTAAGATAGTGTCTGAGACAGAAAGATCAGTGTTCACAGCCCAGAAGTGAATTCAACAAAGCTCTCCGGGCCCCTTTGCTGCAACAGAGTTCCCCAATGGGCCCCACAGATAGCAACTGCCTTGTAGGAGCTTCCCAGGGTACTTCCTAAAACTACACTGCCTGATCAACTTTTCTGAATAAATAAGGAGACACTGCTAACCCCTGACCAGGTACTTCCACTATCCACCTCTTCGGCCAGGCACACCTTCTCGGTGTAAATGGGGAAGGCTGGAGAGGTTGCTGAGACTGTGAGGGGTTGGCACCTGATTCTCCAACCTCTTCCTCCCTTTTTAAGCAGGCAGGCTCTCTCGGTCATCGGAGTCATCCTTCCTGATCCCAACAAGAAGAAAGGCAGACCCTTAGGGAAAATTTTGAGTGACAAATTCTTATGAAGCAATGGTTTGCAAACGGTGGTCCTTGAAGCTTTAGGGTTCCATTTCATGAGTGAGGAAGGTACTTCACCTTGGGGGGGGGGGACTCTCAGCCTTTCATCCACCACCGTAGCTAATGCAGATCCAATTTTACTCATTTTGTTTCCAGTTCTATACCTTTGTCTGTTTGAAAAATATAAAGAAAGATTTCAAACCAGGAAAATGGTGCGTCTGTACCACAAACATCATACCATATATTTTAGAGTTAAAACAACTGGAGAGTTGAAGCCAAGAGAAAAGCAGAGTGTGGCCAGGTGGGATTCAAAGGAGACAGGAAATTCCTCAAAGAGGTCATCATAAAACACAAAAGCTCATTGGGCCAAATATTAAGTGAGGGTTTCTGGGTAGTTGTTTTTAAGTCTTTTCTGTGAAAGTGGGCACAACAATGCCTGCTTCTTACCACCACGTTCACCTTCTGAACCCTCCCCTTCAGAACATTAACCACAGGGATTCTGTTTCACGTTTTGTGAAGTTGCCATCCTGCCTGCCGGAAAGAAAAAATTTCCCAGTCAAGGATCAGATTTCACCTGAGACTCTTAAGCCCCAAGAATTTGGCCACTGCTAATTTAGCCATTCCTTAAACAGGTTCCTCCACTTGTAAATCACTGGGATTTTGCGCACAGCTAGAGAAACTGACTTCTGCAATTGGGGAAAAGTTCAACTTTTCCTTTCTTCTTCTTCTTTTTTTTTTCTTAGAAGAGAAACTTCCATTTTTGAAAATGGTTTTCCACCCCTGAGAGGACATTCTCTGTATTCCCAAAGGAGGAGATGCTAATCACCCTACAGTTAAAAAATAAACAAACAAATCCATGAATCACAACCAAAGAATCAAAAGTTAAACCAACAACAGTATTTTCTTCACTTCACTAGAGATGTGTGGTTTTATTTTAGTTGTTAAATCTAACTCCTGATCTTTCCAGCAGACTTCGGGACTCAATAACCACGTCTGAAAGGAGATTCAAGAAAGAAAATGGAGACAGGGAATCTTTTTGGCTGTTCCTTCCCCAATCTTCACAGAATACAGAGGGCACCAAAGCTCGTCAAGATGAGAGCCTCATCTTGTCTAGAAAGACAAGACTTCCCTTGGGAGGAAGAGCTTGACCTCGAGTGGCAACAGAAGCTAACTACTACGGAGAGAACACGAGAACTTGGATGTAAATCTTCCCCGCAAAGCAAAGTACAGCACGGATGACTGACAGCCACACAACTCCTGAGTCTCCACGCCCCTCACTTTCTTTTGCTTCCCTTTTCATCTGTCTTTAAAGTGTGGGGTCGGGGTGATGGGGTGGGGGAGGTGTAAAGCTGGGAATCTGGTCATTCTCAAATGCAAACTCCTGAGGCAGCCCCAGGGGAAGAAGAGAAAGAACATTTTTTTTTTTTTTCAAATGACACCAAGCAGCCTTAAGTAAATTCATTTGTTCAGAAAAGGTCGGTAAAGTCGTGCTTTTCCCATTAAAAACTGTACACAACGCATCAACATGAGGCATAAACACAGCTCCATGTACCAAGAGATAAATAAATATGCTAAAAATTCCCCCAAACTCTCTAGAGTACCAGGCTGATGTATCACACAGAATAGATGAGCTAAAAGTTTTTGGACATCACAGTGCTGGGCAGTTGAGAGAAGAGCTAAATAAACTTTTCAGGGCTGGAATGAATTGAGCACCAGCCTGGAAAAAAAAGGTAACATTAGAAACAGGCCAACATCCATTAGGTAACGCACTTCACAAAAGCAAAAGACATGAGGCAAGCAGCTACCATTTTCAGAAAAATAACGCAGCGACTTGCAATGCTAAGAGAGAAACTAATTACAAAGAGGAAGGCAGCCTATTATTAAAACGGCCACAGAAAAGAGCAGTGGATCCACAGTTTCACTCCCAGTCATTTCTAGAAAACTTATTCTGATCGCCCAGCCAGATAGGAGCTCTCCTTCTTTTGCTATTCCGTAAGATTTCTTTCTTTCTTCCTGTAAACTGAATTTCTTTCCCTGGCTAGTAGGGATAGTAATAACTCCATCATAGGATGGTTGCCATGTGAAGTATTAGAATAACTGGTACGCTAAAAGGTTCTATTTTGAGTTGTCATATTGGTAAAGCTTTTATGTTTCANNNNACTTTGAGATGGTAAGCTCAAGGAGAGGGAGTACTTTTTGCTGTTCTTTCTGTGCCTTGCAATGCCTTAGCCCTTGCCCAGTACATGGTGGATATTCATTCACTCAGTTTCTTTGGATCTGAACTGAATCCCAGCCAGGGTTGCGTACTCCTGACCCTTGTCATGCCCGCAGAGTGGGTTCTGTCATTGACGATCCTTTTCTGTAAGAGAATGTTAGCACTTGAGAGGACCCTGAAGTCTTCGAGTTTTATCCCTTCCTATCCAAAAACAGCGTTGGGAAAAATGCACAGTTCCCAGCTTGTATATTAGGGTGGGTTCAACTCTAAGCTATGTGTGAACTAGTTAGTGCCCCTAGAGGGTATTCTTTCCCTGCCCCCTTGATTCTATGCCTTCTTGTGCAGGGAAAGGGGGTACCAAAGTAAGGCATCAGGATGAGGTGAAGTAGGAAGAGAGAAATAAAGCTGTTTTCCAACCTCAGCTAAAAACACAAAAATATTTCCCAATTACACTGAGTCTTGATTCGTCCAGGAACAAGAGAATGATGCTAGAATAATCAGTCCAGGGACATCCTCTTCTCTTCCTTGAGAATATTCTCTTTCCTTTAAGAAAAAGCAACATTTTCCTCTGAGGAAATTTCTTTAAAATGAGATTTGCTGATTTTCAACTAGGCACCCTCCCCCAAATTTTAAACCAGAAATCGCTCCAGTCCCTAGCTCCCCTCTTTTTCAGCTCCAAACACACTTCCACCCACGTCTGTCCCATGCCATAGCTCTTAGGTTCGCCCACCTTGAGCAGGAAGATGATTTTAAACTAAGAGGCTCCCAGTGAATTAAACCACAAAGAGGTGAAATCGCTGTCAGATGTTCAGTGGAAATGGGGGTACAAACCTCACTTACTGTCAGAGAAATCAGAGATGCAAAAAGTCTCTGAGATAAGTTAATCTCATGTCTTCTGCCTTAAAAAGAGAGGTGTTTCTCTCACTTCTTCATACAGCCAAGAATACCAAAAATGAGTCTGCAAAGCCCCATCTCCACCCTTCCAGTTAATCAAGTCTGAAAAAGTTCCTGGAAGCAAAACAATGGAGGGAGGTTGTGCTGTGAATCGTCAAGGTCTTTAGAATCCCTGTGATTTATAGATGAGAATGAAGCCTTTCCGTGCATGTGGAAGTTGCAGGGCATTCGTAATTCACGGTTTAGGCATTGCAGGCTACGGCAGTAAACCTGCTGAGCTACTCAATCACCGCCTGGGGTGACCTCTAACGGAGCCTGCAGAGGGCAAGCAGCCTTTTCTCCGCGGGTCAGAGTTCTTGGCTTACCCAAGGGCCTTGGATTGAACCAAAGAGAAAACTACTTGAGTGAGCATAGCAAATGCCAGCAATCTGGTGGAAGGGAACGAGGGCAGGAGGAGCAGTGCAGCACCATGAGGCAAGAAATGGAACTGAGAAGTCAAGACCCACAGTGTTCATTGACCCTCTCCGGAGATGCATGGCGGCTTCCTGTCCCTCACTCCTCCCTCTGCAGGCAGAGGTTCTCTGCTTTGGAACTGGGAAGCGGAGCTGGCAAGGCTCTGTTAGGTACTGATGTCCATCAGAATCTCTTCAGGAGAACGGGGCTGCCTTAAAAATGTGTTTGCCTCTCCTGGATTGGTGCCTTCCCTTCTCGCTCTATGGACCTGTATTGTGCTGGTCTGCTTTTCTGAGCTCATCTGAACCTTTCAGCATGCTACTCTTTGCAGCCCTCCTGCTCTCCGCTCTGGTTTTCCTCTGGACAGACTCTCCTGGTTTTCCTTACTCTGACTTCTCCAACTCCTTTACCAACATACCCCTGACTCTGCCGCTCCATGAACTATGGGGTCCCTCAGGGCTCTATCCTAGGCCTTTTCTCTTTATACTTTAAACTCCCTTCTTAAGTGAAGCCACACCTATGGCTTCAATGCCCTTTGCATGGCCCACCTCTTTGCCAAGTCTCAGACCTGTATATCCACTAGCCCTGTGCATATTCTCACGTGGATGTCTCAGAGGCACCTCAAAATCAATTCATCCAAACTTCCAGCCAAACTCCCCCCAAACTCCTCCGTCAAGATTCTCAATCTCACCAAGTGGCTCTACTCAGATGCTCAAGCCAGATATCTAGGAGTTACCCTTTACTCCTGTTCCCTGCTCTATCCCCATATATTCCATTACTGATTCTCCCTCCTAAATCTCTCCAATTCACCAATTTCTCCCCACACTTGAGTTTAAGGTCTCACCATCTCTTATCTGCATCACTGCACGGGGCTCCCAGCTGGTCTCCAGGCATCCCTTCTTGCCCCCCCCCCCCCATTTGTGGCCAGGGCAATCCTTTTAACGTTCAAGTCTTACATTGGCTTATCTGTCATCAGAGGCTCCCTATGACGGCAGAATAAAGCCCGGAGCTCTTCTCAGTACCTCCACGTTTTCATGCATGGCCTCCAAGGCCCTGCTACCCCTGGCAAGCCCCTCGTGTGTCACTCCTGCCTCACTCACTATGCAGCACTCACAACTGCCTCCTGTTATCCTTCAGAGATGCCACACTTTTCTCAGCTGGGAGCCTCCACACACGGCTCTCTCCTTCTGCCCAGAACACCTCCCTCCCTGACCCTCTTGCCCTTGCTGAATGGCACTCGCCATCCAGTGTCACCTTAAATATCACTTCTGAGCCACCCACCTTATAGACTGTGTGTATGTGTGTGTGTGTGTGTGTGTTAATTATTCATTAACTTTATTCCTTCTTAGTGAGTTTCAAGCCCCTGCTGACAGCAACAGGACAACTGTCCTATTTTATTGGACATGAGCCAGTTAAGGAGCCATGGCTCTCTTATCAAATTTGTTTACTTATTTATATGAGATCTATTTATCTACTAGTCATTGATGACTATGATCCATTTGATGGGGGGAAAAGTAGAGTCATTTTTGATAAAAAAAAAATCTCCCTTCAGCTACTACAATGTGCATAACACTGTCACCAGGGCCCTTCCTTCTGAAATCCACTGATGCAGCCTACATTTGTCAAACTCATTATTTATGAGCAGTGAGCTATGCAATAGAGAATCATCCTTAGGGAAACATCTGCCTGTCTTAGATCTGAAACTGCTTATTCTCCAAGGAAAAAAGACTTCAGTTTTTTTTTTTTAAATGTCATTTAAAACAATGTATCGAAGTATTTTTAGTCTGGACCCTTCTTCTGAAAGCATGGGATAATGACTTTGCTAAATCCTATCGAAAACAAAAACACACCGAGAAGCTATGGGAGAACAGAAATCACATTGCTACTTCTTAAATTAAGGAGATGGACTGCTAGACGAGATGAAGGGAGCACTTTGATAAGGCCCTCCCATGCAATATGTCAGATGAATTTTTCCTTTTCTTATTTCATTGAAATACCATTTAGACATTTTGATGCCAGCTGTTTACCTGTTGGAAGCCACATTCACAGACAGCAGTAGCAATAACTGCATAGACAGTTGAGGGCACTGAGAGGAGCAGAGCATTAACCTTAGAAAAAGCCTGAGCAGTAAAGTCAGGGCACTATCAGCTAGAACAGAGCCTGAGTCAGAGCCCCATTCCTGCCCAGCCTGGGAGCCCTCATTTCTCCCTGCTCAAAGCACGGTGCCCAGCCTGAAGTTGTGGCTGGCTTCCGAGCTTCTGCTAAGGTGGTAGTAGGAGGCCCTCTTCAGTGGCAGGAAGTTTAGGATCCCTAACAGACCCATAAGGATGAGAGAGGTGCTTGGGGCAAACTCAGTAGGAGGCAACCAATGGAGCCCCGGCAGATGGCAGAGTGCTATGGCAAGAGGACAGGGGACTGGCAGAGGAACTGGGCTGGCCGGTGGTCAGCATGGGAAGGGACTGGCATCAAGTAGCGTGGACCTGTTATCAGTCTGGACACCAGAAGTGACTCCAGTATGGGCACAACTGGGCAGACAAGGTGGGATGCCAGTCTTAAGTGACTGGGGCACCAGGTAGAGCTCCAGGCAAGAATTCACTTGCTGGTCTTGGAATGTGGGATGTGGGGTTGGCCTAATAAATAAGATTAGGAGAGACCAGCCTGCCACTAAAACCTGGGAAGAAAGTCAGAGCCTCTGGCAGGTTAAATGCTCCAACTATGGGAACCGAGGGCTCTCAGAGGTGTGGAAGAGCCCCTGAGAGGTAGGCACAAGGACCGGGTGGAGCAGTCTTTGTATCCCACTGACGAATATGGTACTTGGAATGTGTAGGGGCTTAATAAGTAGCTACTGAATTAATAACCCTGAACCTGGCTCTGAAACCTAGCTTTTTCAAGAAACCTATCCTTATAGATCTACTTATTGGGTAATTTAAGAGGTTCACTTTGATCATAACCCCTTTCAAACTGTCTTGGTAAAGGCTACGCTATTATATCTGAAAAACTCGAGCCCTGCTTTTGGTTGTCTTTCTCCTGAGCTGACAGAGTGCCCCATGGACCTCGCTCAAAGGCCAGGCGCTGGAGAGCACGGCGGGGAGGCCAGGGAGCTGCGGGGGGTGAAATGTACACCTGTGCCACCTGAAATAACAGCGCATCCAGTCAGCCCCGTGAGTCATCGCAGACGGATAAAGGCAGTCAGACTCCAGGGCTGTTCTAACAGTCAACATGTTTTCTCCGGGCTAAAAAAATTTCACGGGCCCCGAAGTATTCACTGTCTGAGGGGTGACTGGGAAACCATGGCCGAAAAGCCCACCTCTGCAGGCGGTAGAGCAACCTGCCCCCGACCCTGCCTGTCAGGGGGTTTGCGGCCTCTAGAGTCTTTACTTCTGGGAGCCTCAATCCTTAATTGGGATGTGCAGTTTCTGGGAGAAAGACCCAGCAACTACTTTACAGAGATACGGTACTGGCAATATTATTAGGAATCATGGTAGTTGATATTTATCGCACATCTGTGTTATCCTAAGACCCCACAGCAACCTTATGACCTAGGTCTTCCAGCATTACAGGAGAGGAAAGAGGGTTAGCCAACCAAGGAGCAAAAGAGGGGAGGCAAAGGGAAGCACAGGGATTGCACACATGGCAATGAAAACGGAAAGCTGAAGACTGTACTATATTGGTCTGCTCAGTGATTCAGGGTGAAACCACTGGGCACTGAATGTAGCAAGCTGACATACCCTCATATTCTTCTTTTTTTTTTTCCTCTTCTTCTTCCTAACCAGTGAGACTTTTAATCTTTACACACACACACACACACACACACACACGCACACACAATCAACCCTCACCACACACGTGAAAATCACTGAACCACCTGTCTCACCTTATTAATTAATGGGAGGTTTGTCCCATTGACATCAATGTCCCAAGTTGCCGGTGACTATGTGTCAAAATCCCAGCATTCAACGCCATGACTTGAAATACTTTATTTTATCCATGCAGGATTTCTTCTGCAAAGGCCTCACTTTGGTGTCATAGAGAAGTCACACTTTTTTCATCTTTAGGTTATCCTTTCATTTTTTTCTCTCTCACTCAGTCTTTGAATATCTTTATGTCTGTGAGTTTATGCGAAGGCATGCGTGCACATGCCTAGAATGTGCATATCACAGTGAAAAAACACAATGGAGTCAAAAAGAACTGCTACAGGTCTTTACAGGCTGTGTGACCCGTGCCGCCCTGAGACAGTTTCCTTATTTGGAAAACAAGCAAAAAACACCTCTCTAAAAAGGTTATTCAAAGTAAGTGAACTTTGTAAAGCACCTAATGTATCGTAGGTGCTCAGTAAATGGTATACATCGTTATTACAGCAAGTGCATAAAATCAAAGCTAGATAATGATGACATCATCCACTCAGGAAGGCAGACGTGAGATGTGCCTCTGACAAAGCAATAAAACACATTTCATTTGGCATAAGGTATTTTTCTAAAGATTTATTTATTTATTTTAGAGAGAGAAAGAGAGAGCGCATGCGTGGGCGTGAGCACAAGTGGGAGGGGCAGGGGGAGAGAGAATCTCAAGCAGACTCCTCATGGAGCTGAGCGTGGAGCCCAATGTGGGGCTTGATCTCATGACCCTGAGATCACGACCTGAGCTGAAACCAAGAGTCAGAGGCTTAACCGACTGCACCACAAAGGCACCCCTGGCATGAGATATTTTAAAAACCCCAGTTAAAAACTAGTCTATGCACAGAATCTGTCTCATATCTGTCCACTTGCAGGTTGAAGCACTATGGTCATGTTTATCTAAAGCTGACAAACAGTTGTCTCCAGCACAGTGTCCTTTGTCATGGGGCTCAGTTAATGCGGAATTTAATTATCTATGCTGATGGAAAGAGCAGGTCACAGATAAACCAAAAGTGCAAATACTTCCTAGATCATTCATTCCATTTCTTTCCCATAATTGCTCACAAGTATGACTTAGGTCTTGGCTAATACTGGCATTCTGTAAGAATATATACATTGATGGTGAGAAGAAACTCACGACCTCTCTGATTCAGACAGAACACTACCCTGAATTTGAATACTTGTTCCATGACATTTGCAAGGTGAATAACTGGTGGTGGCCTACCACTCTTCATTGTATGGCACAATAATTATTTCACAGCAATTCCATTCAAATTTTATTTTTAACAATATTTTTGTATTATATTATGTTAGTCACCATACAGTACATCCCCAGTTTTTGATGCAATGTTCCACGATTCATTACTTGCGTATAACACCCAGTGCACCGTGCAATACGTGCCCTCCTTTAAAAAATACTGCCTACATGCACATCAAGAATCACCAATTAAGTGTCGGTTTGAAGACGCTCTTTAGGTTGGTGTGAACACAGTGCTAAAGAAATCAGCAAGTTCTGGGGCGCCTGGGTGGCACAGCGGTTAGGCGTCTGCCTTCGGCTCAGGGCGTGATCCCGGCATTATGGGATCGAGCCCCACATCAGGCTTCTCCGCTATGAGCCTGCTTCTTCCTCTCCCACTCCCCCTGCTTGTGTTCCCTCTCTCGCTGGCTGTCTCTATCTCTGTCAAATAAATAAATAAAATCTTTAAAAAAAAAAAAAAAAGAAATCAGCAAGTTCATTTTTTTCAAGAGAGTAATTAGCATCTGGTCCTACAAAAGTCTGAAGAGAGAGCCTACATAACTATGAACACAGAGGGAGAAAGGCCATCAGCACTGCTGGGTAAATATCACAAAGTTTATGTCCTACTGATCAATGGGGCGCTAACAGTGTTGTCTAACTGGTTTATACTATCATGACGTCACCACTGTCACAAGGAACAGCAAACCCACAATGCAATTTTAATTTGTGTTCATTCAACCAGAATGTCAAGTGCCTAGTTGGTGCAAAGGACTGGCCTCCGCATTGCTTTATCTGTGTCAAAGTATTATATGGAGCCCTGGGAGTTCTTTCATGGGGATCCTTTCAGGGGCACACAAAATCATCACATTTCAACTATTTATCTGTGACCCTGGACTTGAACTTAAAACAACATATTACAATTCATCGAAATGCAGAAGCAGATAGGAGAGTCCAACTGTCTTCTAAAGAGACGTTAAAGAGAGTTACAAAAAAAACAACAACAACAACAACACACAATGCCACTCTTCTTACTCTATTTTTTTGTCTTGGGAAACCATTACTTTTCATGAAAAATATATATGTTAATATGTGATAAGTTAATTATTTTTTCAATGAATAAATATTTGTAAACTTTCCTACCTGTAATTTCTAATATGGTAATTATTGATAGATATAACCCACGTAAACAAAAGGCCTTTGGAATTTTTGATAATTTTTAAGAGTATGTAAGTGTTCTGAGACAAAAAAAGAAAGAAAGAAAGAAAGAAAGAAAGAAAGAAAGAAAGAAAGAAAGAAAGAAAGAAAGAGTTGAGAACCACTGTTCTACATCTGTCTCAAATCTTGCAGCATCCCAAATCCCTGTTCCAAATTCAGTTGTCTTCCCAGAACTTAAGCACTACCTAAAATTCCATCATACATTGATTTGCTATTTATCTGTTTTCTCCATAAGCCAGTGACTTGCCTATTTGTTCTCAGATCCATTCCCCACTCTTTGCAACACAGGATCCCCAGGCTCCTGGGCCAAAGACAAGGAGGAGCACTGGTGGGAGACAGGAGGAGGGTAACAGATGCCCAGACACTTTTCCTTACCCTCTCTCCTTTGGACTCATCTTATCTTGGCTCTAGGGCTTGTGGACCAGGTCTTTGCTCTGTGCTCCCAGCTCCCTCTGAGCCACCCTGGCTCCCAGGCACCTGTAATCCCTTCCCCTTCCTTTGTCCAATCCTAGGGTCATGGTGGCTCGCGCCTTTTGTTATTACCTGTTCTCTACACCAACCCAGTTTGACTTTCCAGCTCTGCCCATACTTTGGGGAGAGAGAGTCAACTCAGGTTCCTCATTTAAAATAGGGATAATAATAATAATAACAGCCAACCAGAGCTTCTGTGAGGATTAGAAAAAAATATCCAGAAAGAACTAAGCACGGTGTTTGGCCCAGAACAGGTAATACATGTTCGTTAATATGACTACTACTGTATTCTAAACTTTGGAATTTTGCTGCCCTACAGAAAAAATGGAATCTAATGTTTTCAGCTGGTGTTCAACTTTTGATTCTTAACTGGGATTCTAATGGATGTGGAAATTATTTTTTTCCAAGATCACTACCATAATTATGATATAGTCAATAACTTTTCTCAATTTTTACTTCAGTTAGAAAAGAAGTGTGCAGAGAATACTGCAGGAGAAATTCTCCTCTGTAATCAGGCATTAGAAGCTGCAGTAAATCACAAGTCTCCCCTTTTTATATCACTGCAAAAAGGAAACAAAGCTCAAATTTATTCAGCACTTAACTCTCTGCCGGGAACTCATGAAGAGCTTCCTGTGCATTATGACATTTAATTCTCATAACCTTACAAAGCGGATATCATCATTACAACCCCCGCCCCCTTTTTCCAGATGAGGAAACGGACTCAGAGAGGTTCAGGGCTTGCCAAGTCACAGAGCCCATAAAGCGAGGGACAGATTTGAACCTGGACCGATAATGAGCCATTCACTCTATACTACTTTTGGAACACAGAAATAAAACCATCAAAACACATCCCATGTATTTTCACAGTTCCTGCCCACAGATAGTTTCCTAGGGACCTTGGTATATGTCATTAACATATTTGCTCACATTTCTCTTCAAAGACATGGGAAGACAGGTGCCCTCAGTTTTAGGCTTTTTCTTCCTATTTTGGGATGGCAAAATATTGACGGTTTATATTTGATGAGGGGGCCATAACAGGTAAATCCCCAATATTCAACAACTTCCCTCCCTCTGCTCCTTATAGGGTCCATGGTAGGACTCCCCGGCTGGGCCCAGCAACCAAGGTGATGTTGAAGGAAGTCATGCACAAGTAATTCTTGGTCGTCCGCAGATGCTGAGGCTTCAGTGTGCTGTCATGCCAAGCATTAGGGCTCCCTCACTTCAGCCTGTCACTGCAGTTTCCCGGATGACAGGACTCAGGGGGTAAGCAACAAAACAAACACTCAGCAGTTGGCTGCGGCTTCTCCCTTAAATCATCACTGCTCGCCACTCTTGGGATCCTGGACTGAGTGAGACAGAAACACCGAAAACCTATTGCTTCTTTTGAAGGATGAGTTCTCCTTTTCCTGTGAGAACACTAACAATTCATTTTGTCTCTCCATTAAGACAAACACTTTTGCTTCCAGAGGCATGCCCCGAGAATCAATTAGACACGCCACTAAAGAGGTATTCACATAATAAAAGGATTCTTTGACAAGCTTTCTTTAAATATTGAACTTTCTCTGAAAAATGAAAATGTGAGCCAAGTGACAAAAAATTCAACTCCTTCATATTTTTGAGGACTCCATCTGTTCTGCAGTCGGAACTACATGGCAGCGGTCAGTCTACGCTGGCCCAGTCGTGGTCAGTTCTCCAGGCGCCCACTTTGTGCAGAGGGTTCGGCCGAGCGCCGCACTGTGCAGCGGATATGAGAAGGTGGAGTTGGCTTGGTGCAGGCCACGCGGGCTACGCACGTGAAGCACCTTCTCAAGTCCTCCTGTGGACCTGGTCCTGGTCCTGGCAGTCAAGCCAAGCCAAGTTAATCCCATCCCTCGCAAGTTTACCTCTTCTTCCTCTGCTTCCTCGAGATGTAGCAGAAGAGGAACGGAACATGGATAATCAACTCTACAGTCAAATGCTTGATCTAATCCGTGGATTCTTTTTTTTTTTTTTTTAAGATTTTATTTATTTATTCAACAGAGATAGAGACAGCCAGCGAGAGAGGGAACACAAGCAGGGGGAGTGGGAGAGGAAGAAGCAGGCTCATAGTGGAGGAGCCTGATGTGGGGCTCGATCCCAGAACGCCGGGATCACGCCCTGAGCAGAAGGCAGACGCTTAACCGCTGTGCCACCCAGGTGCCCCTAATTCGTGGATTCTTATCCAAGCTTCTTTCCTTTTTCACCTCAACTCGCCTGACGCATCTATTTCATCACCCTGCTACTGTGTGATGCTGAGGGAACCGACATTTGAAGCATATCCAGCCCCGAGCTAAGTGTTTGAAATGTAGCATGTTATTTAATACCCTCAACAATCCCGTGAAGAAGCTACTGTCACACGCATTTCATAGATGAAGAAACAAACTTAGAGAGACTGAAAATTTACCAGTAAAAGTTGATTACTGGGACTCAAAGTCACATCATACAGACACTAATGCTTTTGTTCCTTTTTCCCACCCCTCTCCCCCATTCCCCGCTCCAAACTGGCTCATTTTCCCAGAGCATCCATTATATTAGAAGAAGACTTAATGGAAAAGCTGATTATATGAAGGAAAACATGGCTAGAATTATCACTTGGACTATACATTTAACATGAGTTATTAAAGGTAAAATGACAGAAAGTTCCCATCTGCAGAGGCCTTACAGGCAACACATGTCCCTAGACCTACAAGGTATTTTAAAGGAAGTGAATCACTCTTTACACATGGAGATCTAGGGGAGGCCAATAATTGGACCTCCCTTCAAAATGACATTATTTAAGTATCTATACCCTATCTATAGGGAGGTAGAGCACTGGCCAGGAGGGTAGAAAGGGAAGGCCTCTGGTGTCAGGGCTCTGCCGATGACCCCTGCTCAGATAAACAAACCTGTACTCTGTAGAAGTCAGTTGGGAATTCCAGTATGTGCTTAGGGGTCTCGTCCTTACTCCAAGTGGCTTGTACCACTGTTCCTTCCAACTCCATACTCTGTTTTGGGCAAGAGTTCTGGTTAAGTCACTTTTGTCCATCCTGTTGCACTTCCAGATGTATTTCCACATCCCTATAGCATGGCTCTGAGCCGACCTGCTTCTCTGTGCAGCTCTGACCGCCACAGCGTAGCCTTCACTGGCTAAGGAAGGACGCCATGTCTACGCTCACCAGCCAAGTTAAAGCAGCAGATGCCCCACCCCCACCCCAATACAGCTTTTTTCATCTCTGTTTTCCACTGAATATCACATATCCTCTTTGCCTTCCCAACTGATACTGAGATGTAACAACTTGTCACCTGAGATCTTCCGCATTAAAATTACATGGCACAGGTAATGGAGAACTTGGTGCAGGTTGGGACAGTAATTAGCCTTCCCTTGCAGGGCAGTCTCTAGGTCCTCTGAGCTCCCTGTATCTACTTCCCTTCTTCTCTGCTTCTTATCACAGGGAGGCACTCACCATTCTTCAGAGGCATCTCTTGGGATTTGTTGAGTGGGTGGTTATTTAACACTGTCCTCATTAACAGAACCACCGAGTCACTGCAGTATTGGGCTAACAAGGCAGGGAACGGTGACCACCCACAATAGACCATCAATTCTCCAGTGGTCATTGGGGGTGTGGAAGAGTGGATTCAGCTGTGTCTGCATGTTTTCCATGAATATACAACTGAACAAACTTGGGTTCCCAGGCACCCCAAAGGAGGCAAGTTCTTAAAAAGAGCAGAACCAAGGGCACTTGGGTAGCTCAGTCGGTTAAACATCCAACTCTTGATTTCCGCTCAGGTCATGATCTCAGGGTCCTGGGAGCAAGCCCCACCTCAGGCTCCACACTCAGCACAGAGTCTGCTTGTCCTCCCCCTCCGCTCCTCCCCCTGCTCACGCACACATTCTCTCTCTCAAATTAAAAAAAAAAAAAAGCAGAACCTTGGAGTTCCCATCAGTAAGGACCCGGTATAATTTCTATCAGATGCAGGCCCTATTTCACATTCCCACATGTTGGGTTTGTCTTAGGACTTTTCCCAGAGAGGATTTAACATCTGATGTAACAGGCAAGGGTAAATTAAGGGTGGTGTTGACTGTATGATAAGAATATCACAGACATGGGATGCTGGAGTAGTTGAGACCATGTCTGTGGAGTTGGGCCACCTGGGGTCTGAATCCTAGCTCTGCCTGTGTGACCCTGGCCAAGTTACTTCACCTTTTTCATCAGTGAAATTGGAATCATACTATGTGCCTCAGAGGGTTGCTTTACATTTTAAATGACATAATACAGGTAAAGTATTTAGGGTGGTGGTACCTGTCCAAAAGATGGCAGCTTTATTATTAGGCCCTCCCAACTAGTAAATTCTTCTTAGAAAGCCAAGCAGTCTCTTAGATCCCAAAGGCAAATCATGTTTCCAGAGCCTTGGGAAAACTTGCTAGCTCACAAGTTATCTTGGGAACTCCATTCCTGGCACTAAGCTGCCTGAGAACACTTTCCCCATCCTCTTAAGAGATCAAATTAAGGTAACCTTGCCCAACACTGATTTTACTGAGTAGCTTGTCCCAGATGTGACTGGTAGGCTATCTCCCCTCTTCTCCACTAACCTGTACCCACCCTCTGCTGAGGTTAGCTGCTTTAACACTGGACATGGGCAGTCTTCTGAAAACCAAGTGAGAAGACCCAACCAAATGGCCTTTTCCTTAAGTAGTTAGGCGTTCATCCCCAAAACCAGGCTTTGCTCTAGCTCCTTAAAAAACATTGAAATTTCCCAAAGTCTTTGAGAGATGACAACCTGTAGAGAGATTACAACCCCACGACAGAGCAATTCAGCAATGAAGACTGCTAACTTTTAAAAAATCTTGTTGAGTCTTTTACAATGCATTTTATTATTCTAGGGATACTGTTCAGAAATTGCCTGGTGGTCTCCATGAATTTGGGTTGGTAGTTATGCAGAACTGTATGCACAGAGAGAAAAGCAACGAATACACTTGTTTCTCAGCACCACTTAGAGGTGATTATGGCTCTCGGCTGGGTGTTTCTACTCACACTGCCTCCTTTAGTCCTTACAACAGTCCTGTGAGATTGAATTACTATCGTCAGTTTACAAACAGCAGTTCCATGTTTACCAACGTCACATAACACCTTGTGAGGGCAGAGCTCCTTGAATCGATTCAAGTCTCTGTCTGTGAGTCCAGTGCTAGCTCTACCCCACGGTAAATACAGTTTGTTGATGTACATTCTGTCTTACCAGTGTTATACAGATTTATATCAAAGCCAAAAAATGAGGGAGACCTACAATAAGAACATAAAAAGTTAAAATTTAAAGGCTAATTATAAGCCCAGTTCCCTGACACCTCATGTCTGAAAAGCTCTCCCCAGGGACATTTTTATAGTCTCATATCTCCTGCCACAATATCTTGAGAGAGGACGAAACTCAGCTGTAGCCTCATCAGAAAGGTTGCCAAAGGGATGCAACTATTCCCACAATGCACTTGACCACTGAACGAACTACTCGTTTTAGAAAACCGTACAGAGCAACTAGACATTCTGGACATTATGGAAGCTGCTCAAGGTCATGAACTCTGCTTTGCTCTCTCAGTGTCTAAAACAGGGCCTGCTTCTGAGCAGGTGCTTGACAAGCATTTACTGAATGAATGAATGAATGAATGAATGAATGAATGAATGAACGAACAAACAAATGGTAGTAACGGTCATTATGGGCTCACAAAGTGTTTTCATGAGGTGAAGTCATCCCTTCCCCGATCTTGGAATGGAACATGGAAACAGTTACAATGCCTGGACACACGCTTCAGGCATTTCGGAGGTGATTTTTTTAAATAGGAGCAAACAAAAACAAAATAAAACAAAAACCAAAAAAAAAAGAAAAAATCACTTTCTTAAAAGTTATAACAAGAATTTGGCTTTGTAAAATTTTCTCCATCCTAGACAACCTCCCAGAACCACTGATTGAGAAATCTTTAGCCATGTGAAGGAAAATTTGCAAAATAATGATTCATGCAATGAATGGGGGGGGGGGCAAGGGCATAGATTTTTCACTACTCTTGAGCCCAAACTCTGACTTCTGAATGACTTATTAGCTGTATGACCTTGGGAAAGCCTATTTAAATGTCAGCATCCTCACTGGTAAAATGGAATATTTAATTAATTTAGTTATTGCAAGAATTAAGAAAGATTAACAGTGGCACTTAGCAAGCTCAATAGACGTGAGTCCCCTCCCTCGCCTGTCTCACTTTCCTTCCCTGCTCTCTCCTTCTCTGACACCCAGATATTCTAAAACCATAAAGGTAGGTGAGATCATGTAATTAATTTTTCAATGTTCTTATTCCTCCCGTTCAGAGACTTTTTAAAAACATGAGTTGGAGGAGCTCTAAGTTTTCCACTCATTTTTTTCTGAGTGTTAGAACTAAGATATTACGTCCTATTATATAACAGAAAAACAGAGAAGCTAAGGGCTAGGACATAAAAATTATTGTTAACTAGACAGGCAATACAATAAAGAAGAAGGATGTAGCTATTTTTCTGTTGTTATCTCTAAAAGTGGTTGAGGAGATACAATGGAAGAGGAGGTGGTCTGTGCTTCTGAAGTTACTGCTGTCTTAGAAGCTTTCACAGGGACATCTGTTGACTTTTGCACAAAGGAAGCTGAAGGGGATCAAGGCGGAGTGGAAGAGACTATGGTTCACAAGGGAGCCACATCTGTTTGGTATGCTCCCAACTGAGAACGCTAGACTTCAAAATAGTACGGGTATCCTAGTTAAAGTAGGATCCAGGAACAGATGAAAGATTTTATTTCCCCCCATGTGTCAATGGCAGAGATCAACAGCTGTTCATATGCTTTAATACCTAACTGAGGGTGAAGACTTCACATCTGTCAGTATTTTCCGGTCCTGTTTCCTTGGATCGCAGTGGGGAGGAGGTGAAGTCTGAACCCCTCCCAGTTCCCAGGCAAGAACACAGAAATATGCCTGGGATTCAAAGCCCTAATGCTAAGCAGAGCTCCCCATTTCTCATCCACCCGGGGTCTGCTGTTTGCAGAGAATTCTTCTTTTACTTTATCCTGACAGACATCTTGATCATTTCCATGATAATGACTCACGGCAGAACAAAGATCAAAAAGAAGAAAAGTAGGCTGGAATCAGGGGGAGGAAGAAGAGGAGGAAATGAATTCTAACAGAGAAAGTGGCTCCTAAAGATAAGTTTTTTCAAAAGAGAGCAAGAATATAATCCAAGGGCAAATGACAGCCGTGCACAGGATGCTGATAAAGACCTTCAGGGTAAAGCCGGCGGTTTTTACTGACCCCTAACATTTCGCGTTGGAAAAATTAAACAGAGAAAATTAGCCTCTATGAAGGCAAAGTGCAGGATAGACTGAGGGTGCTGTAAAAGGGATTCAGTGCTTCTGTTTAACTTCTGATCACCAGCACTACAGACATGCTGGGACTTTATAGAGATGATTTTGTCCTCCATTCTTCCATCCACTGATCTGTCTATCCATCCATTCAATAACTTGTAAGGCACCAAGACTAGACTTAGTACTGGAATAGTCAAATGAATAAAAGACATTCCATACCTTTACGGGACTTACATTCTAATGGGTGAAAGCCTTCACAGAGGACATGGTATAAAGGATGCAGGAGAAATTCACTAGTTAGAGAAGATGGGGGATTCCAGAAGGAGAAAACAAGATGGATAAAACCAGGGAGGTAAGAAACGGACTGTTTCTGGAGGGAATGAAAAGCAATCTGGGCAGTTAAACAGAGTAGTGGCAGGTGCTTATTACAAGTACAGATTCTCAGGTCTCATCTAAGAGAGTCTGATTTAGTTGTTAAGGGGGAGGGCCAAAGAATTTGCATTTTGAACAGAAGGCCCATATAATTCTGATACAAACAAACGTTTGACAACTCTAACTTCTATTGATTAACATTTCCCCAAAGATGCTAATGGTGCTTCATTAAAAAAAAAAAAAAAAAAGATATAGGTTCAAATTAGGAAATACTACATACTAAAGTATTCCTTTCTCGGACATTTATAATGCACATTAGCATATTAAAGTCCTGCAGTAAAGAAATTGTTTTCATTCAGCAGTTCCCAACTTATTTTCCATGGACGAAAGAAAAAAAAATCATGGTGCACCTATTAAGATCTCTCAGAACTATGTACTATGAAGCAAAGGTTGGGCAGAGCTGAAACAGAGGATTCTGACCAGGTGAGTATGTTCTGCAAGCCCACTGAATGGCTCAGGAAATGTCTGGAAAAAGACAGCAAAGTCAATGACTCGGGGATATGGCGGCATCTGCTGATTTTCTCCAAGTAAAGTCTAAAACCATCTATGATGTCCTAGTTTCCAAGCCGACTGCCAGAAGCTTCCTTACTCTCAAGTAACACACCATGGCTCTGCGATGTTATTTCTGGTCACCAATTCTATGTGGTAACCACGGCTGCCAGAGACAGCAGAAGTGCCCAGAGTTCAAAGCATCAAGGAGCAGAAACAGAAGAGGAAAGACAAAGAGGACATATCCTTGCCCACATTTATTTATCTTTATTGTTATCACATGTTCTGCACTGAGCACTGGCAGTTGGGGAAATTCCTCCTAGCAACAAAAGACGCCTCTGACAGTCAAAAAATTACAAAAAGATATGAACCTAAGAACTTCCCATCCCCCTGAGTTGCCTATTATATGGCTGGGGGCGTTTTGGAACCCTGCCTTCTTCCTCCTGTGCTGGTGAGCCAAGAGAGTTTGCACAACCACACACACCACCTCCTTCCTTAGCAAGGAACAGCACAGAGCAAGAGCATGAGAGAGCTGGACAAGTCAAGGCAGCACAGTGGTTCTGAGCGAATTGGTTTGTGTGCGGAATATTTCAAGATGTACATACTGCCCTAATCAATGTATACACGTTTCTCCCCCCCAGTATTAGCTTAATCACTTCCATACCCCCCCCCCACCTCAACTTCCCATATGCCACATAGGGACACACACATCCCATCTAGAGGGGATTTCGACAATGTGTTCCAAATGCTTCTTTTATATCCCAAACCATCTCAGAGCTTTTTAATACTACTGTCCAACAGCACAAGTATTTTTTCAATCATTCCACAAATATTTCCTGAGTGCCTACAAAGGTTCCAGGGCACTGTGCTAGACACTGGAAACACAAGAGTAGAAGTAGGGGATTGTTCCTTCCTATTGAATCTCAGGCTTAAAAACACAAAACAAAACAAAACAAAACAAAACAAAACCCCTGAATTTTCAATTCAGCCTGTCAGTGCATGGAAAATCCAATTAGCAGCAGCATAAATAAATATAAAAGGGAGATAAGGTTTGGTCCTTCCCCTGGAAGAGTTTTATGGCTCAGAGCACCAAGCAAATGAAAGCATTTGCATTTCAAGTGTCCTAGTGGGTCCAGCAGCCTATACAAGTGTCCACAGTTAACAGTACAGCCTAGAATTAATAAAAAATGATCAGGAGTGGGCAGAACAGAATGCCAGAATCTTTATTTCCCAAGAATGCCAACCCCTGTTTGCTTGATCCCCAAATAAGCTCATGGATTCTCACACTAGGATTCCCTAACCTGAGAGATGTATACCAATAAACGCACCAGACTTATTGTAACTTTAACTAGTTAATTAGCCAAAAAATGAAAATTCTACCAGGATAACTGGGTGAGTTTGGAGTCTAGTCCTAAGGAAGCCAGCAAGATCAAATCTAACATTTCACCAAGGCAATGTTCCCAAGCATGTGGTATGTGTACCACTGAGGTCCACAAAATAATTGTAAGTAGTCTGCAAATTTTTTAATTTCAAGGAGGTTCTTGGGTATGGAAAAAACACACTGCAGGTATGGTGGAATTTAGGGAAACATCGATATGGTGTTCCCCAGCATTCAAAGACGAGAAGAAGCCTCTGCAAACTTACTGGGCTTGGGTGGGATGCACCAAAATAAGCAAGAAGCTGGTCATGGACTTACCCACACAGGTTGGAAATATGTCCTCATTGTTGATCTGGACCTCGATCCAATCCATTAGAAGGTTCATGTACTGGGGAGCTGGCAGGGCAGTTGGCTTCTTGTACTTGAGGTCATCCTGCCACCGATACTCGTATTTGGGGCCCCCTGACATCACGGGGCAGGTCTGCTCGGTGCAGAACTCACAGATGGTACCATAGATGAGGTTGATCCGATTGAAGAAGTCCACCACGTGCACCGCCACCCAGTCGTTCTGGTCCTCCCCACTGGGCAGCTGCACAGCCGCCTTCAGGTCCACGCCTGAGTTGAGGGATGCCTGAGCCCGTTTGTGGAGCTCAAATCTCTGTGTGCCAGGTTCAAATTTCCTCTTGGGCCGGAAGGTCTTGTCCTTGTTGAACACCTGCTTCAAGGCTATGGACATGGTCTTCTCCTTCTCTTCCTTTTTTTTGCAGGAAGCAAAAAGGCACCTAGAACTTTTCAGGGAGAGGTCACAACCCAGCAGGGTTTTCCACTGCCAGCCGTCTGGCCCCAGGCTTGCGGTCTGCAGCTTTTAATCTCTTTTAGGCGGCCCCTTCCATCTTCTTCTTGAATAGTCTCCAAGAGAACCTCATGTTTCTTTCTAAAGGCTGAAGAGAAAAGGGTCTTCTTAGTACCCGGTTTGCATTTAAGAAACAACAAGAGCTTAGATCTGGTTTCCACCTTGCTTCTGACAGTACCTACTTCCACCCAGGTATAAGGATGTCAAGGACATGCCCCTCCCCACCCTGGCCCCGAGCATCTGTAATGGTGATTCAAACCATACAAACAACTCTTTTTCTTCATGGCCTTGGTCAAATCTCTGGCAACTCTTCCCTATGTGGTCACAGACTAATGGACTCTCCAAGATGTTAATGTGAACATGTTAGTCAAGGCGCCATCCCCATCCCACATATGCTCCTTTTTAGAGCATCTGCCCCACTCCCCACTGCCTTTATTGAGTAAGCATGGAATCGCTACCCCATGCTCTTAAATAGAACTGATTGGATCAGGGGTGGCTATCACACCAGGCTGGCTAATAAGAATATCTCTCAGGGGAATTTGGGATCAGGGCCCAGCCTTTGTCAGGCATTGTTCCTGAGAAACAATGAAAACTGGGCCTGGTTGAGCCCTATTTGGACCACATGCAGTGCAGTTAAGAAAGCTGCTCTGCTGAGAGGGGAGGGAGGAGAGAAGACTGAGGAAGGAAGGAGAGTGAGGAGGGGGGGAAGAGGAGGAGGGGGGAGAGGAGAAGGAAAATGTCACTGATATCCAGAGAAACATTCAAGAGCACAAGTGGCTATAGGGAAAAGGAGACAAGAAAAAAAGAGAAACAGTGAAGAGAGTGGATTCTTGAGTTCCTGGTAATCTTCTAGGAATTGGTTCCAGTTATTTCTAAAGCCTAGCTGTGATTCCAGCCCTTGAGATCCATAGGTTTTCCCTGAATTAGTCAAATAAATCCCTGGTGGATCAGTTGCCTGGGTGGCTTAGTCGGCTAAGCATCTGCCTTTGGCTGAGGTCATGATTCTCACTCTCCCTCTGCCCCCCATTGTGCTCATTCTCTCTCTCTAGTGCTCTCTCAAATAAACAAAATCTTTAAAATAAATAAATAAATAAATCTCCTGTTTTACTTCAGCTAATTTGAGTGGGTTTTGTTTCTTTCCAAGAATCCTTAACTACGATGGCATTTATCACCCCTATAATACTTTATCCTTTACATCTTTGATATCATACCCTAGAATTCTGAGGAAGAGGTGTACAACAAAACTTTCTGTGATAACGCAAATGTTCTATATCTTTGTTGTCCAATATGGTACCAACTAGCCATATGTGGCCCTTGAAGTGTGGCTAGTGTGACTGAGGAACTGAATTTTTCATTTTATTGAATTTTAACTAATTGAAATCCAAATAGCTACCTGCAGCTAATGGCTACCATTTTGGAAAGTGTAGCTTTGGCTTTCAGTGCTCTCTTCTTTATTATCTCACTTGACCCTTACAAAAGCCTGGTGTGGTTTATAGTAGATTTGTAGTAGTTACCACTGTCCCTGCGTCTCTAAGAGGTAAACTTACTTGCCTAACAACGTCCCATAGCTAGTATGGGCATAGTTAGGATTGCAATCGAGTTTCTTGACTCCTAGTAAATATTCTTTCCACGTAGCCTTATATTCTAAAAAGTGATGCCCTTCAACCTGTCTTTCCTGCTGGTTCCACAAATTCCCTAAAGACCACAGGTATAGATCGGCTGGAGGTAACGATTGTGTGCTGTGACTTGGAAACAGAGAGGAGAAAACTGACCCACTTGTGGATCAAGTCCTAGCAAAATGGGCCGGCCACCAAATGTGGCCAGATTCAGAAGAGCCCATCATGGAATCTGCTACAATGAACTTGGAGCTGATACCAGTGTACTGCACCTGCCCTATTTAGATGGGTTTTTGCTATTCCACACTCAAACATGGCTCAGTGATGCAGTCAACCTTAGGTTATTCAGGTAAAAACATAAAAACAAAAACACCCGAGACATCCGTGCTCCCTCTCACAGGCTGATCATTCAGGTGCGTGCCCCCTTTGGCCACACTCTGCAGTCCCCATCTGCTCACTTCCTTCCTCTTACCTCACTCGCTTTCTATTAGGTTTTCCCTGAAATGCCACATTGACGAGGGTTTTTTTATTCCCTCCTCACGCGGTATTGAGCACTAACCCCCAACCCCCATGGAGATCCATGTGGAAAAGCAGGTCCCTTGGCACTCTCTGCCTGAGACCGTCTGTGAAATCACACTCCTGGGTGCTTCAAACTATCACCACGAAGGAAATCACCACACAAACTCTGCAAACCCTAGGGAAAGAAAGGGGTCATCTCTCCCTGAAAAGAATACCTTCCCAAAGGCTTAGTCTGCCTGGAAAGACGTTGGAGAAAACTGAGGGCCCTAAAAGTGCTTTTCCAAAATTAAAATATGAGCTAGAGGTTGGGAAGATAGAGAAAGGATGGTAAGGTTGTTGGTTTTTTTTGTTTGTTTTGTCTTTTAAAATAGACAATAGTGGGGCGCCTGGGTGGCTCAGTCAGTGAAGCGTCAGACTCTTGGTTCCACCTGAGGTCATGGTCTCGGGATGGTGAGATGGAGTCCACCTTGGCTCTACACTCAGCTCAGCCCGGAGTCTGCTCAAGATTCTCTCTCTCCCTTCTCCTCTGCCCCTCCCCCCACGTGTACACTCTCTCGCAAATAAATAAAATCTTAAACAAAACAATACAAAACATCAGGGCACCTGGGTGGCTCAGTCCGTTAAGTGTCTGCCTTTGGCTCAGGTCGTGATCCCAGGGTCCTAGGACCGAGTCCCCAGCCGGGCTCCTTGCTCGGCGGGGAGCCTGCTTCTCCCTCTGCCTGCCGCTCCCCCTCCTTGAGCCCTCTCTCTCTCCAAATATATAAATAAATAAAATCTTAAAAAAAAAAACCAAAAACAATAGTCCCTCTGTCTAAATGCTTAATTGCTGACAGAAAAGCAGCAACCGCCCAAATGCCGCCCCTTCATGTCTCCAGCAAGTAAGACTCGTCGTTCTGTTATTCTGAAAATGAGGGTGCCATCAGTTTACCATGGTCCTCAGAACAATCTTCTTTCGTCGCCTTACATGACCCTCAGCATCACTTGTTGGGCTGTTTCCCTGGGGCCTGGAGTATCTGCTTGCATGGACACCAATGTGAAACCTTCCTCCTTACCCTGGCAGGCTACTGTGCACACCCCGAAAGACCCTCTAGCAGCTCCGATGACAGGGTGTGAACAACACAGAATAATCATAGCAAATCCTCGTCACAAAGCCCTGCAGTGGCCGGTACGCACAAACATTCCAGTAAATACTAAAACCTCACATGAAGTTTAGAGATTTTTCTTCCAGAGACACTTAGATAATGAACTTGAAGATACCAGTCTGTTGAACTGGCTGGGCATTTATTCAAAACTTTAAGCAGCTTTAAAGCCATTCCTTCTTTTTGCCTCAACGTAAAAGGCTTACTGGAGGGGAAAAAATCATCTTTGGAGGATTTTTTCTTAATCATGTCCCTTAGCGTGCCACTACTGGCTACCATTTATTTTTAAGATTTTATTTATTTATTTATTTGACAGAGAGAGAGAGGCAGCGAGAGAGGGAACCCAAGAAGGGGGAGTGGGAGAGGGAGAAGCGGCTTCCCGCTGAGCAGGGAGACCAACACGGGGCTCGATCCCAGAACTCTGGGATCATGACCTGAGCCGAAGGCAGATGCTTAACGACTGAGCCACCCAGGCTAGCATTTATTAAACTCTACTATCCACCAGATCCTTTATGTATGTTATTAACATTTTAATCCTCACTATAGTCTTGCATGGTGGATGCTTTTATGACCACTTAGCATAAAAAGAAACTGAGACTCAACTAGATTAAATGATTTGGCAGAAATCACAAAATTAGTAGATGGTAAGGCTAAATTTTGAACACAGAACTCTCTGGCACTGAAACAAATGTGACTTTTTTTCTCACTAAAGCTGCTTTAAAATCTCATAAACATTTTTATGTTTTCAAAGCTCCTTCACATGTAGATTTCAAAACTCCTCACAACAAGACCAAAGGAAGCTAGAACAGGTGGTATTTTTATCTCCATTTTACAGATAAAGAAACAAAAACTCTGATCTCCTCTAATGCTTGTTCTAAATGCATTAGCCATTCTGACATGCTCAAACATGAGGATGTCTCTTCTGCTCAAACTTTTTCACCTAGAATAAAGCTCTCTGGAGATGGGATAGATTGGTGGGTGGGCCCCCATGTTTAAAGACATTCGCAATCCAGGATGGATAATAACAATTTCATCATACCACTGAATGGCTGAACCAAAAGACATCTATGTCTTTCTTTGAGTGTCAAATGCTGTATCGGGGCAGATACTCAGAAGAGTTTTGAAATGAAACACGAACAGGAAATTCACCTGGCCTTACTGACCAACTCAGAGCCCCATCACGACCCCTGCCCATAATTTATACAGTGAGCTTATTAAATGGTTAGAGCTGCACTTCTCAGATGTTAAGGTGGGATCTTGTTAAAATGCAGGTTCAGATCCAGTAGGTCTGGGACGATGCCTAGAATGCATCTGCATTTCTAACAAGCTCCCTGGTGATGCCAAATCTACTGTCCTTGGATGACACTTTAGGTCACTAAGAGAGCTTGTTAGAAATGCAGGCACTCAGGGGCGCCTGGGTAGTGCAGTCATTGAGCGTCTGCCTTCGGCTCAGGGCGTGATCCCGGCATTCCGGGATCGAGTCCCACATCGGGCTCCTCCTCCTCTCTCACTCCCCTGCTATGTTCCCTCTCTCGCTGGCTGTCTGTCTGTCACATAAATAAATAAAATCTTTAATAAAAAAAAAAAAAAGAAAGAAATGCAGGCACTCAGGCTTCGCCCCAGACCTAGCAGATCTAAGCCTGCACTTTAACAAAATCTCAGAAGTATACCCTTTGAGGAGCACAGAGTTGGAGGGCTTGCCTGACTGGCTGGGTAAAGGGGTAACAAAATAAACTTCCCATTTGTTGTTTTGTCGACAGTTTGCTTCATAAACATAGTCTTCAGTTGTGTGTGTGTGCGTGTGTGTTTAAGAAGAATGAGGGGAAACTCACTGTTTTGAATATAAATGCCTTGACAGATGGTGACAATGTCCAGGTCTATTGATCTGGATTGATTTGGAGAGCACAGTGCCCAGAACCCTGGAGGTATCCAGTGAATAACTTTCCATAAATGCCAGACAGAATGTGGATGCCGCTAATGGTGGGGCAGCCTCATGCAGAAAAGCTTCTTTGACTAATGAAAATGTAACACTAGCAACAGCACAGTTGTTATTCTCTGTCCTTGTCCAGTCTCCAGAAAGGAAAGAACAAGTCATAAGTTTTGCCCCCTGGGTAGAAGCTATAATCAAATTTTATGTTATGAATAGCATCCAGGACAATGCTGGTTCTCAATAAAACTCCGAAGCCAATTGCTCATTCAGTCAATGGACATTTACTAAAGACTTTTTATGTGCCAGACTCAAGGCTAGGCATCACAGACACAGAGCTAACGAAAACTTGTGTCTGCCTTTGAAAAGCCCACAATTTGCCGTCTAGTTTGAGGTTAGTGCATTGGCTTTTGCTTTAGAAGCTACAAAGTTAAATGCACCAACATGGATAGGGATGTGATTTCTTCACAGGATTACTCCAGTTCAGAATGAAAAGGACAATAAAGAGTGAAGTCTTATGGAAAGAGAAAAATGGAAACCCAAATAAACAGCATAAAATTGACAGGAGCTCCATGTGTTCTCCATATTTTCTGCTTAATAGATCAATTATAGCAATAAAACATGTGCACTATAAAAATATGCAGAGAGAACTCGGCTGGGCTGCAAGGGAATGTTGACGAGGTAACTAGGCAACCCTGGCAGGGAAAGTTCTTATTTTTCTTTTCCTATTGATGTCTTCTGCCTTATTAGTTGAAAATTCAAAGTGTCCTTGCCAGGATGAGGAAGAAATGAAGCAATTCTCCCATCCACCCTTAAGAGATCCATCTTCTCTAGCTGTGACCACCTCTACAGAGATGCTGGTAGTACAGGACAGAAAGGAGAGAAACCAAAGCTGATACTAGCTGGGGGGAAAGAAGTTCTATACTGGGGAGAAAGACGTTCGAAATCTCATCTATGCGGTGGAGGACTCCTTCCAGCAGGATCAACCAACAGGGCAATTCACCCCAGGAAGCTAAGGGAAATGCCCCTGAAGTGCCCCACATGTGGGACGTTCCATGTCATTTTCAGTGCTGGGGTCCCAGGAGCTAGGATGGTGCCTGGCACAGAGCCAACTTCACTGAATATTTGCTGAATGAATGAATAGAGGACAGTAAATGAAGGATCCTTCGCATCAAAGTGAAACCACAAAAGTGAAAACAAATTGAAACGCCTATGCTTTAGTTATCTGGGGACTCCCACCTGCATCTGTGAGCTCACTGCCAACTCACTGAGGTCCAATGACAAGCTGCTGTGCTGCTCTGAAGTATCCCCTCCTCAAAGACGAAGATATCTGTCCCACTTCTCTCTCAAATGCGCTGCTCCTTTCCCACGTGTTACCTAAAATTCCAGCTCTTCAGAATTGAAGAATGACTAGTCTGATCTCTCATCTTCCCACCATTTTTCTCTATATGGCTAGAATAGTGCATGGAACTCTTCTCTGACACGCCAGAAGCCGAATAAAAGCAGATCGGGTTTTTATTTTCGAGGAACGTATGTGTGTGTTTGTATGTGTGCGCATACAATGAACATCACCTGACCTTCCCAGGCTCCAATAAAGGACGTGCCTAAAAATGTGATTCCATCAACCTTTTGAACTGTTTCACTCCTGCCTACTCATTAAGTGCTATCTTTGTTCACAAGACAACCCCAAATTAGAGAGATTCCTGTCTGAGAGGCAGCTTTCTTTCCTTTTTTTTCAACTAATCTACCTCCCCAACTTTGGGCCGCCATATCATTGCATTCTGGATTAGCTGGGAGAAACAAGGCTGCCTCATTTTAACTTCAAAGCCAGGCATGATTTCCGAGCTTCCGAAAGCCCATGTTATTTCTGAACGAGATGAAGTCAGTCTAAGCAGGTGTGGCCCTACACAGGCCTCTCTCTCTCATGCCCTGTCATTTTCTGGCTCTTCAATATCCATTCAAGTTAACACTCTCACTGGTTCACTCACTTCTTTACTCAGTCACCAGTGTAGACATGCTAGCATTAAAAATGGGAGTAAACATTCCAAAGAGGAGAACATCGCACATCACCCTGTTAGACTGCAGAGACAGCAACAGCAGTGATGGATCAATGCACGGGGGCTCACAGCAGAGACCCGTACAGACCCACCATCCCACAGACATAGGATCTCCACCGTTGGGAAGAGGACATTTGGTGGGTGAGAATCGGCGAGAAGGGTAGAAGGATAGGAGAGGGTGGGATTTATTTGGTGTGGTTTAATTCACCACATACTCACATTCTGCTGAGGAAAAGGCAGCCTTTTTAAAAAAGTGTTTTCTTAAAGAGAATAATATTCTCTTAAATATAGGCCTTCTGGAGGCCAGTAGAGACTGGCTCGGATTCTCTGTTATGAGGAAGACGGCAAATCTTTGATCCAACCTTGGGCAGGGTGGATCTAATCTTGCCACAGTTTTAAAAATAAACAATGAAGGTAAAATTATTATATGATAAATGCTCAGTTGACCCACTGGATATTTATGAAAGATATCCTAGTTATTTTATTAATTTTTTAAAGGGGAAAATGAACTTCTCCAAGTTAATAACCCCTCTATTATTCCCAAATCTTTGGACTAGCTAGAAAATATTTTTATGGTTAAAAAAAAAAAAAGACATAGGATTTGAGAACCCAATACGTAAGGCATGTAAAAACAGGGGGATGGAGAATAAGGAGGGAAAGACAGAGCTGATCGAATAGCTGAAATTTAAATACTGAGGCAGATTTTTTTAATTTTTAAAAATTAATAACTTAACTTTGAACATATAGTATAATACTAAGCTATATTTCCATTTGTACTCAGATTTTTTATTCATTTTGTGTCAGTTTCAGAAAGTTGTGCCTTTTAAGTAAGCTTTCCATTTCATCTGTTTGTTGAATTTATTGACATCAAGTTTCATAATATTCTCTTATAATTCTTTTAATGTCTGTAAGATTTGTAGTGGTAGCCCTACTTTGATTTCAAATATTGCGTATTTGTATTATGCTTCTGCTATGGACTGAGTGTGTGCCCCAACACTGCATATGTAAAGCTCTAAGCCCCAGTGTGATGGTATTAGGAGGTGGGGCCTTTGGGAGGTAATTGGGTTCAGATGAGATCATCGGGGTGGAGCCCAGTGGTGGAATCAGTACCTTTATATGAAGAGGAAGAAACACCAGAGCTTACTCTCTCTACTACGTGAGGACACAGTGAAAAGGCAGCTGTCTACAAGCCAGGAAGAAGGCTCTTACCAGAAGCTAACCATGCTGGCATAGACTTCCAGCCTCCAGAACTGTGAAAAATAAATTTCTGTTGTTTAACCCAAAAAAAGAAAAAATTAAGGCGAGTAAAAAATGTATCTTTACTTTTTAAAGCACAGGTGTATACCAGCTGGTGTGAGGTCACTCAGAACCTCTGTGGGATACTGGGATAAAGGTCATTGTCAATTACTATTTCCTTCTTTCTCTTTGAGACAGAATACGACAATTCTTTCTTGGGAAAGTCCTGCTTTAAAGGAAAAATGTTCAAATTCAAGGAAGTTGGTTCCTGTAACTGTCAACAGACTTATTTACTCTTAGCCATTCTAAGTGAATTTGATTCTCAGGATCTGGAAAATTTTTATCCCTGGCACTATGGGAACTTGTGTATGACATCTGGAACCACTGAATGGGCAAAAGACTGGAAACTGGAAAATACAGTTCTAATTTTCAAAAGAGTACTATTTTAAGCTTGGGGAGATGGGTAAAATTGACACCAATCGCAGGCAAGATTTAGAGCAGTATAACCCAGTAGGTAAGAGCACAGCATCTACAGGGTTCCTGTGATAATTCAAGAGGGTATATGCAAAAATGTTTGGAACACAGTAGGCACTGAGGAACCTCGTCTGCTATCATCATTATCATGCTTTGAGTCATATTATGATGCAAGTTTTTTAACAGTCAGATTTTTGAGAGACCAAACAGCCACTGAAATCTCAGAATGTCTAAAATTCTATTCAACCTGATTATATAACAGTAACAATAACTAACATTTACTTATTTTGCAATCTAGTTTAATTTTTATAACAACCCCATGAGTTAGGTATCACTATTATCCCCCACATTTTAAACTTAGAGAAACTTGAGACATAGCAAGATTAAAACTTTGTGCCAGGTTGTAGAATTTCTAAGTAGCCAAGCTGACTCCAAAACTCTAACCTTAATTAAGACTCTCTCTTTAGACCATCGGGTAGGTCACAAAAAAAACAAACAAACAAAACAAAAAGGGAGGAACTTACAGGCCCTATCTAAGGAAGTTAGGGAAAGGGGTGAGAGAAACAAAGACTTAGCCCTATGTACCGGTCATGTGCCACTCCGAAAACATACATTTCTTGAACCTGGCAATGATTCTAACTGGCTGTGTCTTTGGACAAGACACCCTTGACGAGCCTGTTTTGTCTTTAAAGATAATGGTGCTTATCTCTCAACGTTATTGTGGAAATTGAAGAGATACTGCCTATGAAAGCACTCTGGCAATAGAAAACCATTATGCAGTATTGCCACGGGGACCAGTGACAAAGGCAACTACAACTTTTGACAGAACATGAAAAAAGTACATGAGTAATGGAAAATGATTCCATTCAACGCAAATATGTGTTTATGAAATAGGGCGAGAGAAGGGGGACAATGGGAGCCCTGCCTAAGAGGAAACAAAGAAATCAAATGCTTCCTTCTTGCTTAATTTGGATAGACTTCTAATTCTCAGGCAAAAAAAAAATAGTAATCTAAGTGATCTGATGATGAGTCAATATTCCCCAACATTTATGATGCACTTCGCTTAAGATTGGAAGAGTTCCAGTATTTTTGCATATAATAAAATCTAGTGCAATATTACTTCATGAATGTGAATATATCAGGGCAAATTGTACCCCTCATGCCCTCCCACTAATCTCTCAAACACATTTTAGAATGGAGTATAAATGTTTCTCATTTAAAACTGCAAAACGCTATACATTTACTACAACACATTAGGTTATAACTCAGCTGTGACCTCTGCTAGAGTGATTCTGCTGGAAGATTCAAACTGCACCTCCAGAAACTCTCAAGAGAGAAAAGACAACCATCTACCTGGGAGCTTTTCAATTTGCCTTGGTGAAAGCAGATGGGTGAACAGGGTAAGACAGAGATAAAACTGAGACAAATAATTAAGGATGCCATCCTCTCTGCACTCCTGAACATTCCACAGCAAGTGAAAAAGAGGTTTGAAATAAAATGGAAACAAACAAGTAATTGTAAAGGATCCGGCCACTTGGAGGACTGTGCCAGACCCTACCTCTAGAGTCAGAAAGATATGGTCTTGAGTCGAAATTCTGCTTCTTAACCAATTACCCTCCTCAGTTAAACACTATCTCTTTGTGCTTCAATTTCTTCTTTGGATAAATGAAAGCACTAATACCAATATCATAGTGTGTTTGGGGTTAAGTGAGGTAACGTAGTAAAGCTGGGCAAATGTCAAGTATTATACTTATTAATCCAGATTTCTCATATTACTAGCTTTCCAGTGGCTTCATGACCAATAGGGATCCCAACCATAACCTGGTCTGTTCTGTAATTTCTTGTAGGACCTGAGCACCGAACCCTAAAATGTATAAAATCTTGGAACATTTTGGAGGAGAGTTCTGTTTCCCCACCTCTGGATTTTTAAAAAAATATTTATTTATTTATTTATTTGAGAGATAAAGACACAGAGAGGTGGAGGGAGGGGCAGAGGGAGAGAGATTCTTAAGCAGACTCAGCACTGAGCTTGGAGCCCAACACAGGACTCGATCTCACAACCTTGAGATCATGACCTGAGCCGAAACCAAGAGTCAGACGCTTAACTGCTTAACCATGGGCACCACCCATGTGCTCCGCCCCCCACACTTCTGGATTTCATGAGGAAGACTTTTTCCTAAGTACACAACTGGCCTTTCTCTTTTCACTAATGTTGCTCTAGGGGAAGCGGAGGGAGCAACTACCTTAAATGGTAAATTTGAGAAAAATCGAGTGGGCGTGCTCAACTGGCTCAGCCTTACCTCTTGGGAGCTGCCTGCCTTCAAGGAGTATGCCATTTGCTGTTTCCCCAATTTTTGGAATGGAGGAAGCCTGCTCTCTCCAGCACAACATGGGAAAAAGTGGGTAAGTCCGGGCTTTAGATTTCGCGGGCTCATTTGGTTAACAGACCTAGAGCTTTGTCTTCCCTATGCAAAAAAAGCTGGTATCTGTTCTGTTGTTGTTTCAATTAAATTCTTCTGCTACCATGCAGAGAAGAGGGGTATTATTTGTTTATTGGGGGCCCCTTGGAGACCCCAACATTACGTTGTGCAGCCTGGTTTGAAAGGTAGCTGTTTTTCTGTAGAGACTCATTGTGACGTCAATTCAAGGAGAGCCTCATACAGGATAGCACTTAAAATTTATCTGCAGAAAGTCTGTGCCTACATAACATGCATGCACAGTCTTCTCACGAGTTTTCCCAGACAAGAGAGACGACCCAGTCACAGGGAGCATCCGTCCCAGTTACCGCCCAGCTGCAGGCATAGTGAGAAGGTTCAGAACAGAGTGTCCCCCCTCCCCCCATTCTGTGAGGTGTTTCCAAACCTTCCCCAACAGTCAGTGAGCACTAGTCTTCACAGTCCCATGCAGTATGTGGCTACTGTTCAGGAAAATATCACCAGTGTTCTCCATGCGGAATGTAGAAACTTCTACGCAAATAAAGCTGCTTCTTTGCCAAATACGTTTTCTCAACCTTCTCTCTGGGTTAACTTTACCCTCTGGTATAAAGTAAAGGGAAAGAGGTGGAGAAAGTAGGAAGGAGTAAGGCAGAGAGGCCACTCATCCCTGTCCTGTGACGTCTGCATCTTGTACATACCACGTACGCGCACACACACCCCGTGACCTCACGCCATGCTGTATTTCTGAGCTCAAGAGTCTGGCCCCTCCATCCGTTTGTGAGAGCCGAATCACACCCTAGGCTTGACTGCAGAGCTAGTACCTAAGGCAGGACCAGCACAAACAGGAACTCTTTAGTTTTCTGGTTCAACTATGTCTCTAAATTATTGCTAATCAAATACGACACAGATAAACAGCTCCTTCTCCAGCTGAGAGGGCCACACTCCCGGAATCATGATGAAGCTTGATCAACGAAAGAAAATTTTTAAGAAAACAGAGATACTTCACACAAAGGTCAACAGCAGCCACTGGACATGTGGTTCCCCAGGCCAATCTAAACAGCTCACGCATTTTCATTTTCCAGCATTCATTAAAACATCAGCTGTTTTGGAAGTATGTCCAGCCTTAAAAGAATGTTAAAAAAAACTCACAGTAGATCTTTGTAAAGATCTTTGCATGGTGCTACAAAAGTCTCTACCTGTGTGCTTTGTTTAAAAAATAAGTTTAAAATATATTCCTCAAAGGAAAAAGAATGCAGAAGAGAAGAAGTCAATCAGCTTGGGGAATTTTCCCCCTAGTATAAGAAGAAAATGTATCCTGTCACTTTCTTTAGTGCAAACTCCATTTCTGTGACTTTGGTGCCCATCCCCAAGCTTCTGCTGCATCCACCCTTGTCCTCTTTGTATCCCTTCACACTGGGACGTGGCTGCAGGCATCGTGGTCCCCACCCTGTGTCCCTTAATCATCCTGCACAGCACGAAGGAATTCTTTTTCCTCAAGCATGATCCTGCTACCCACCCTGTGTGTATGTTGGGAGACCTGTGAGCAAGATCATTGCTGATAGGATTTTATAGCAGGAAGAACCTTCGAAAATCACTAAATTCAATTCAACCTCTTAATGTATTAAATACAAACCCAGAAACAGACATGCCTAATGCCAGGAAAGTGAGGTGAGGCCCACAGTTAGGACAGGCTGAGGCTGAGAGCAAAGTCTCGATCCCAGTGCCAATGTTCTTTACACAAAGCCATGAGTCTCTCCAATGGTTAAGCAAACCTGACACCTAACTACCCTTCAAAAGGGCCCCCAACTTAACTATCTCTTTTGATACTTCAACATAAACCATAAGTATATATATTTTTAATCTCCCTTGTGGTTTTTAAGGCTTTTGTTTTAAGCAACACAGTCCATTTCTCCCAAATAAAGCCTTACATGGCACCCAATTACAGAAAAATAAGTAAAAACTCTGTCTTCTGTGGTTGAAACAAGGAGAAGGACCTCACTCTTAGTCTATCCTCTCCCAACAGTCAAGAAACCTCTCTGAGGACCTTCAGGCTTGGATCTATCAATTAGACAACACACCAGACCCCTAATGCCCACTGCACTGTCGGTGGCTAAATCTCTGCCCTGGCCTTTCCTTGGCTGGCCCACCTGCCATCATCCTTCAGCCTTCAAGGCCTGGCCAACGGCCACCACCTCCAGGCAGCCTCTCCTGACCATACTATTAGGAAGTAACCCTGTCTCCCCCTTGCTACAATGCTCTGAATTTTTAGCCCTTCCCCTGTACCAAAACAGTCTGAATCATTCATTATTCTCAAACCCCCCTTTCCATCCCCCCCCTTCCAATTTGGCAGCCCCTGTGGTTCCAACAAATCAGACTTCAAACACGAGCTGCCCCTCAGGTGAAGGGTCAGCCCACCGCTCTGCCTTCTCTCCTGACCCTTCCCTAATCTGGCTTGGTTTCTACTCATTCTTATTAAGCTTATTGGAACCCTTGCTTCTCAACAAATATTTATGGGCTTCACTCGCTCTGCTTGAGTTCGACACTCTTCCCCCAGCACTGCCTCCCATTTGTTCTTTCTCCTTTCATTACCCATCCCCCGCCTTGAGCTCTGGGAACTCTGGTAGAGGCTGAGTAGCTGCTGAAGGAAAAAGTTCGACACCTACTCATCCAGAACCATCTGTCCACTGACTATCAAGTTCCCCCAGGACCTCCTAGGGACCCTCAGAAATGACAGAAGACCAAAATCACCTGGGTGTTTCCTTAAAATGCAGACCCTAAGGTCCCACCCCTCACCTTCAGATGTACTGACTGATGCATCCCAACGTGTAAGAACTCCCTAAGGCAGGGAGTTCGACACAGCAGGCCTAGACTATCGAGGAGTCCCTGGACCAATACTCCTTTACTGAGGACAATGGGCAGGACAGAAATGTGGCCATCTGGAACGCTGACTGTCCAGCAGTAAGGATGACAGAACGTCCTAAGGAAGAAGGAGGGCTGACCTGAATCACACTGGGGATTAGGAGTGTGGTCCTTCCCCTGACTGTCCCACCAGCTACACCACCGATGGGGAGCCTGGTTCTGTGAACCACCCCCTGCATCCCACTGTTGGCCACTGTGTTACACAGGCTGGTGGTTATGTAAATACGTCTGCGATCAGCCGGCCTGGGTTTGACTCCTACATCTATCATTTTCAGAGCTGTGGACTCCTGCCTGAGCTTATGCAACCTCACTAAACTTCAGTATCTTCTTCTATAAAAGGGAGATGAAATGATCTATCACATAGTATTCCTAGGAGAGTTAAAGGACATTATCCAAACACAGCATTTGAGAGAGCCCCAGCGACAAGGTAAGTCTGTAATAAGCACTGGCTTTCAATTCTTATCATTAACAATGCTTTCCTGAATGCCCTCGTTTATGTGTGTCCCGTCCCTTCTGGACAGGGAACCCTACAGGCTTTCTGCTTTCCCTCTCTTAGAAAAACACTCCAAGGAGATTACGCCTGGCAGGATTGTGACATTGATGGAATGAGACAGTAAGTGAAGAAAGGTCTGGCGTTCTGGAGGTACTCAGTAATCATCCATGATTATTAAAAAGGCTGACCCACCTTGGCCATGCCCCGGTAGCTGGGAACGGCAGGAGCTTTCCCCCATGAGAGCTAATGCTCCGCACTTTCCTCCAGCCACTAGGCAGAGGAGACTTGCAGGAGGGCAGGAGCCTGACTTAGGAAGCTTCTCCAGGGACCACATAGAGAAGCTGGCCAGAAAACTTGTGTTGATTAGACATTTATGCCTCTTATTTTATGATGGGAATTTGAACTTCCTCACAGCAGTGCCAGAAAAACTCATCCTGAGTCAATGGGTGCTTTTTTAATACCAAATATCTTAATTCTGATTCTCTTATGTAACCACAATGCACAGATGTGCCAGAAATGTTAAAAATAGAAGACAACCGAAAATCGAAGAGAAAAATCTTCTCCTAGCTTCTAAATCAACCTTGCATGGAAACAGTTACCGCACAAAAGTGGGATGGAGGTAATTTTTTTCTTTCATTTAGGGGAGTGGTTTTGTTTTTCCTGTTTTATTCTTTGGGTAGTTTTGTTTCCCCCACACTATTCTTTATGACAAGTAAGTGTGACCCACTCTTCTTAAAAACAATAAAAGCTACAGGGGGAAAAAAACAAAAAGGAGCCTATAAAGCTTCCAAAGGCATGGGGGACTTTTGCCCAGAGAAGTGCACTCTAGAGTCAACTGGTGGAAAACAACCATGGCCGCAGGCACTGGGCTGAGCCAAACCCCTGTGGTGAGGACTCGCTTTATTTCTGGTCCAAACACAGACTCCAGGAAACCACATTCACGGACTTCTTTTTCATTTAAGATTCTGCATTCATCAATACATCTTGTTGAGAAAGCCTCCATTCGAGATTTCCTCTCTGCTCTAAGAAAGAGGAGGAAAAACAGAAACACAGTGACCGCTCCTAGGAAAACAGCACCCGCCCAGCAGAGATCAAAACAGGTGCTTGCCACTATCTCCTGCTCTATTTCCCTTCAACGGCATTTTATTCTTTAACAGAAAAGGAAAAAAGGCAGCTCCCTGAGTTTAGGTAATGTTTGATTTTATATAAGTGCCAGATGACTCAAATTCCTTTTGGAAGAAGGTGGTGTAAGAATCTATAAAAACTCTAATAAGCATAACCACAAACATTTCTTCCACCAACTTTAGTCAATGAAAAAAAAATTCAAAGGCTTAATATAGTTGAAGACTGAAAAATAACAGAGTTCCACAAAGACAAGGCTGTCATATTAAAAAAAGATGAAAAAAATCCAACACTTAAGCAAGTCTCAAATGCAGATCTTTATATAACTGATCGAGATACAACCATTTGCAAATATTTATATTTTAAATCACAAGATGGTTGTTCCCCCACTCCAGAGATTGTGAGTGATTATAGAGTGAGCTGATCCTCATTTGATCTCCCCTAAATTGCCCTAACCCTGCGTGGCTTCTAGAAAAAAACAAAACCCAACAGACCAAGCCAGTGGAGCCAAGGAGCCCTGATTTATTTCAGCTTTGAAAGGCCACCGCACTTGGATTCTCTTTTCTGCAGGGAATGCAGTCCACACCACCGGGCTCGCTGTCCTGCATAAAATGCATGTTTTTCTCATCTAGTGGAGTAATCTTGTGAAACGTGAGCACAACCTACACAGGCATCAGGGGGAGGGCAGCAGGGGAAGGTGGGGTCGTGCTGGGACGCAGAGTCACTCCACCTTCGGTAAGCCTCGCTTGCTCAGCACCAGGCTCACAGGAGGGCCCAGACAGGAAGGAGGCAGGGCCTTGACCTTCAAGATTTCCAGTAAGCAAAGCTTTCCACGCTGTCATCACAAGCGGAGATGGAGTTGCTGCCCTGAGAGTGAGGTCCCTAAACTGATCCACATCAGAGAGAACCCCGTGGCTTCTGGGGGCAACATGGGGACCAGAAGTGGAAAGTGGGGGCAGAGTGCAAGGGGATTCCAGACCCTTCTCCACCCAAAGAGCTAGCCACAAACTGGGAAAGCAGAGGATGGACCCCATCAAGATGATCCCTCAACATCATCAGAGTTCCTGCACTTTCTCCAGCTCTGCCCCGACCCCATTTTGTTCACAAGAGGAAGGTATCTTGGCATTCATTTGGGAAGATGCCAACATAGCCTGAGCTTTCCAACTGGGCATCTGACCTGATTACAGCCATAGACACTTGGAACACCAATCATTTCATTTTTATAAAATGGCTTTCGGATGTATTTAATTTTATAGAGCCACCTCAGATTGTGCAGGAGGGAGACAAAGCAATTCTGATGATGATCTGCATTTCCTCTGACCGTATCCTACTATACATAAGAGGGTCCTTGTAAGTAAAGGTGCTTTCTGACTAATAAAGAAATAAATGTACACCTCATTATTCTGTGGCCTACCAGAAACTTCTGCAGACTGAGAGTTAGAAGAAATGATTCAAGTGGAGTTTCCCTAGACCTCATCAGCTCCACCTACCTCTCTCTGCTTTTCCTTTGTCATCCCTCTCACCAAGTTGGCTGAAAAAACCTCACCCAAGTCAGGAAATAAGTGAAGGCAATGACATTTTTTTAAATGGCACAACCCAGGTCAGCATACCCTAAACTAGTTGCCATGATCACGGGGATGGCATTTGCCTGCTGGTTAGAACACTCTATCCTTTCTGTTACAAGACACACAGTTATTTCCTGTTCTGGGAAATTTTGGAGGGGCAAGAAAAGGAAGACAGGAAGGGAAGAGATGTTTATGAAAAAGCCGGCAACGGCTCTTTGAGGATCTACAATCTCTCTTTCGCAGGCAATAGCAAACAGTCTTATCAAAATGAACCTTGAAATCTGGAGTGAAGCTTTTGAAAATAAATCTCATGTTCTTCTTGAATTTTTAAAAATATGCATAATGTTTCCCTCAGCAAATCACCCATAACAATCTACCGAAAGACAAATATAGTGACTATTATGGCAAGCAGACTTTTTTTTTAAGATTTTCTTTATTTCAGACAAAGAGAGAGAGAAAGAAGGAAAGAACATGAGTGTTTGGGTGGGAGGGGCAGAAGGAGAAGCAGACTCCCCGCTTGGCAGGGAGCCTGACATGGGGCTTAATCCCAGAACCCTGGGGAGCATGACCTGAGCCAAAGGCAGACGCTTAACCGACTGAGCCACCCAGGCATCCCGGGCAAGGAGATTTTTAAGAGGGCCCCTAATGATCTCTGCCTCTTGGTATCTATGTCCCTTGAATAATCCTTTCCATCTGAGTGAGGGCTGGACCTAGTGACTTACTTCTAGAGAATAAGATTTAGCAATAGAGATGGGGAGCACTTCTGAGTTTCGGTTATAAAAGCCTGACTTCTACCTTGCTTGCATATTCCTTCCCTCTCTCTCGCTGCTCCTTTTGATGAAGCCATGTTGTGAGCTCTTCTTTGGAGAAGCCCACATGGCAATGAATCGAAGGTGTCTTTCAGTCAACAGTCAGTGAAGAATGAAGGCCCTTGGGCCAATAGTCCACCAGGAACTGAATCCTGCCCAAAACCACTAAGTAAGCTCAGAAGGAGATCCGTCCACATTCCACCCTTCAGATGACTGCAGCCCCAGACTACACCTTGGTTACAGCCTTGTGAGAGATCCTGAACTACAGAACCCATCTAAGCCATGCCCTGACCGTGCCTGACCCAGAGAAACTGTGAGATAATGCATGTTGTTTTTAAGCCACCAAATTTTGAGGTATTTTGTTATGCAGCAAGAGTAAATAATGTGGCTTTGAAGCATCAGTATTTGTAATTGCACATGAAAGGGGAAAACAATCCAAAAGTCCACTCAGAGGAAGCTAGTTCAATCAAGAGTGGCATATCCATACAAGAAACATTAGGTAGCTGACAGAATGAGGTCGAAATTTCTACATTGAAATGGAAAGATTAGTCCACAAAAATTAAAAAGAAAGTTGCAAAACAATGTGAGACTTCCAAAACATGTCAGATTTCCAAATTTTCATTCCTGTGAACTCCAGGCAAGCTCCTTACCCACTGTTCCCATCTCAGAAAATAGCAACGGTAGTTATTTAGTTGCTGTAGGCAAACAAACAAAAGCAAAAGACAAAATATACACCAAGAGTGAGAAAAAGAAGAGACATTGTTCTGAATCCTCCTCTCATCCAATCCATCAGTAAATTACAGCGTTTGCCTTCACATTGCCACCATATCCTTCAGTTCTCCCCACCCCCACAGTTACTCCTCCCATCCACGCCACCATCCTCTCTTTCTTGGACAGAACCATTGGACCTGATTCAGTGCCCTGCCTCCACTTGTGCTCCTCTACCCTTTCCAGACAATAGCCAGAACGGTACTTAACAAATGCAAATGATACCAGGCCACTCCCTTCTCTAAACTCTGTAAAGTCTTCCTATTACAGGCAGAATAAAACCAAGTTTGCTATGTTGGTTCACAAGGACATAATCTACAGATCTGGTCTCTGGATACTTTTTCTTCCTCTACAATTCTTTCTCCCACTTCCCTGCTCTATCCACACTGGCCTCCTTGACGTTTCTATAACACACCAAGTTCGCTCTCATTTCAGGTCCGTATTAAGTTGCTAGGGCTACCAGAACAAAGTACCACAGCCTGAATGGCTTAAATAACATAAATGTATTGTCTCATGAGACAAGGAGGCTAGAAGTGTAAAATCAAGGTGTTAGCAGGGGTGTGCTCCTTTTGAAGGAGCTATGCAAGGATCTATTCTAAGCCTCTCTCCTTGCTGCTGGTGGTTTGCTGACAATCTTTGATGTTCTTGGGCCGGCAGACCTATCACCCCAGTCTCTGACTTTATCTTCACATAGTGCTCTTGCTGTGTGTGTGTCTGTCTCTAAACTTCCCCCTTATTAAGAGATCACCAGTCTTAATGGATTAGGAGTCTATCCTACTCCAATATGACTCACCTTAAGTGATGATAACTGAAAGGACCCTATTTCCAAATCGAGTCACATTCTGAGGTACTAGGGCTTAGGACTTCTATATAAAAATTTGGGAGAGACACAATTCAACTCATAACAAGACCCTTTGCAATCACTGTTTCCTCTTTCTGGAAAGGTCTCTACCCAGTGTGGTTGCCATGAGGATATGTCTCACATAAGGAGCATAATTGGCCAGGAGGCACAGCTGCTGTGCTCTGAAATCCATCTGTGCATTTGTGCCAAAGTCAAGCTTCCCACAAGCAACTCCTAGTCAGTGACTGAGCATGGCAAGGATACCAAGGCAAGCCTGTTCCTGGGAGATGAAAACTTCACCTGACAGGTATCTTTGGCTCATGAACTCTATGACAGCCTTACCAAACACTCTAGAGTGCTTCCACTCCACCTTCCTTCCTCCCCCTCTCTTCTTTACCTGGAGTCAGGCTTGTGTCACAATCTGAGGGCTCTCCCAGGCTCCCACCAACTCCCTCCCCATTTTCTTTTGCAGCTGGGGCAGCATACTTACTCAAAAGGGCCCTGCACTTTGTTGAATGTTTTGTTGTAGCTGACTTGAAATTCTTAACATGTTATTTATGAAGAAGGGGACCCATGTTTCATTTTGTATTGAACACTGTTTGGTTCACAGGGTTCCCTTAATAAATCTCTTACACAGCTAACCCATGACTTGGTTCTGCTTCTTGGGGGACCCAGGCTGATACCCCAGATATCAGCATGACTCTTCACCACCTCACGTAAGCCTCTGGTCAGATGTCATCTCCTCAGAGAGGCTTCCTTTGCTATCCTCAGTCTCTCTCTCCCATTATCCTGCTTTAGTTTTCTTCATAGCTCCATCTGATTTTACTGTACCATTTTATTTATTGTTTTGTCTTTCCCTTGAGAATGTAAACTATAAAGGGACAAAGACTTTTTGTTTGTTTATTATTGTGCCCCAGTACCTATAACAAAGCCAGGTGCATGATAGGTAATCAATAATTAGTTTGCGAACAGATTAATTTATATAAAAAATAAATGTCATACTGAACTCACCCAGCTCCTTCTTCAGTTCTAAACATATATACAATATAATCCAGTGTGAACCTCTTGAGAATGTACTTCACAGACCTAGACAATATAACTGTTTTTGTTTTTGTTTAACGGACAGGCCAGAGATGAGGACAGAATCCAAAGCCAAAGCAATAAGCATGACAGAAAATGCTGCAATGACCCAGAGGTGAGCTGAATCTGGAGACAGCTGCTTAGGAGCCTACAGCTGGGATTTTAATGCCCAGGTAAGGACAGGTGATGTGGCCCTGGGCCTGTACAAGGTAGGAGGAAATACCTGAAAACAGGGCTAGAACTAACTTCCACTGCTCCCCAGTAGCTCTGGGAAGAGGCAAGTCAGTCTGTATTCTGCCCCAGTCTCCTGGTGAAAAAAAAAATGTAACTAATGAAAAAACAAGACACCAAGTCTGTGGCATGCACAAGTGTGTGGACTAAATTTACATTGTTTATATTGTGCAAGAATCCAGAGCTACTAAATCACCATAAAAATGTTCCTAGGACCAAAGAAATCTCTGTAGAAGTAAACTCAAATTGCTCTGTAGAAATATTTTCATAAGTCAGGACTCACAGGACTCCCTCAGATTAAACAATCCCTGTTGAACAAATGAGACAAAGAAACAAACCAGTCAAAGGGAGAGGCCACAGGCACAATAAGCAGAAGAATTTGCGCTCCAAGAGCTGATGATAATAGAATAATCTGATGGGTACATAAATGAATTATGTTTAAAGTATTTTTTAAATAAAAGAAGGAATAAAAACTGTCAGAAAAAAAACCTCTACGAAAAAAGAAAGGCCAGATTAAAAAAAAAAGAAGAAGAAGTGAATAGAATTCTAAATATTAAAAATGCAATGTTAAGTTGCATATTAGAAACAGCTGAAAAGAGAATTAGTATCATGGAAGATGGGTCTGAAGAAATTAATCATAAAGTAGCAGAGATAGAAAAATATGAAAGAGAGGTTGTAAGACATGGAAAGTAAGTTGAGAAAATAAAATATGCATTTAATTGGAGTTCCAGGAGGAAGGAGTAGGAAATTGGGAGAGAAGCAGTATTGAAATGATAATGGCTGAAAATTTAACAGAATTAAAGTAATGTCTATGCTCTTCATTTGAAACATCTGAAACACACAGGATTCAAAAGAAATACAAACACACAGACACACACACCTAGACACACTGTGGTAAAACGCAGAATACTGGAGTGAAACAGAAAGTTGTGAAAGCAGCACAGAGAAAAAGCTAGGTTACCAACCTAATAATGGCAATCGGATTAGCAGCAGACTTTTAATCAGTGACAGAAGTGCCAGAAGATAATGGAATAATACATTCAAAGTGGTAAGAGAAAATAATTGTCAGAACTAATACTCTATCCCTAACTAAATTACTGCTCAAATATGGGGCTGAAATAAAAACATATTCATACAAAAAAGGAAGAGAATATCCAGTTCACTGACACTCCCTGAAAAAAAATATTAAACAATAACAATATATTTCAATATGAAGTAAAATAAACTGAGAAAAAAGGTAAACAATGATGAGCAAAGAAGCTAATAAACATGGTAGTAAATTTATAAACACCCCTACTGCTTAAATTTTTTTTTTAAGATTAAGGAGTAGAGGAGTTATAAACAACTTGGAACTAAAATACTAGGTACAATAATATGGAAGGATAATTACATTAAAGTATTCTAAGGTCCTTGTGTTGTTTGGTATGAGAATAGTGATTCTGAATTATTTTTTAAAAATTTAAAGGTAAGCCTGCGTATTGTAATTTTAGGGGAAACAAGAATGGGGATGAGGGAGAAAAAAAGGAATGTATAACTTCCAAAGTAGTAGAGGAGAGAGAAAGATAAAAAAGAATACCCAAATGAGCCCTTTACAGACAAATAAAACCAGAAAGAATGTGCCATTAGCAGATCTTCATTAAAGGAAATTGAAAGAATGTCATCCAGGCAAAAGACAATTGATCATAGATATAATACACATAAGTGGAGACAGAAGAAGAAATTGGGAAGATATAAGAAGATGTAAGATAGAAGATCCCAAGATATAAGAATTAAAAGGACAGAAAATGGAAAATATAGAGGCAAATCAATACAAACATTGACTCTATTTAAAAAAATAAAGGAAACAATGCCTTGTGGGCTTAAAAAAATACGCAGACTTTTTTTTAGCATAGGAGTTGGTGGAGCATACACGGGAAGGGTTTTCTTCAGAGGAGGGTAAAGATACTGAGCATTCCACTTTAGAATTTGGCAAGGTAAAGATACATGCTAGGTTAAACACTAAAAGAGTAAAAAGACAATATAACTTTCAGAGTGGTACAGAAAAAAAAAAAAGTAGAGTGAGACAACAAACCCAATAAACCCAAAAGAAGACAAGAAAGGAGAGAAGAAACATAGAAACCGTGGGACAAATAAGAAGCACAAAAGACTTTGGCAGACATGAATTAAAACATATCAGCAATGGTAACAAAAGTAAATCCACCAAATGCTCCAGTTAAAAGACGGTAACAAGTTCAAATGTCTCTGGGGGCAGGTGAGATGACATGAATGAGTAAACAGCAAGTATAAGAAAGCAAAGTTCAAATGAAATGGTAACTGATGTCTTCTCGGGGTCAGGGAGACAATAGGGTGTAGTGGGGTCTGGGGTAAACTGGTGAGTGTATCTACCTAAAGAAGACAACCCTCACAGATGGTTGCCATGTGCGAATACAAATCCAGTGTCATGTAGGTCAACCTTCCAACAAAGCTGGAAATTCAGTTTTGTGGCAAATCTGATTTTTAAACATAGGCTACTAATCTTTTTAAAAGTAAACTGAAGGGGCGCCTGGTGGCACAGCGGTTAAGCGTCTGCCTTCGGCTCAGGGCGTGATCCCGACGTTACGGGATCGAGCCCCACATCACGCTCCTCCACTATGAGCCTGCTTCTTCCTCTCCCACGCCCCCTGCTTGTGTTCCCTCTCTGGCTGGCTGTCTCTATCTCTGTCAAATAAATAAATAAAATCTTTAAAATAAATAAATAAATAAATAAATAAATAAATAAATAAATAAATGCAAACTGAAAAGCAAAAGGAAAAGAAAATGCTATCCTTCCACTGGATGGCAGGAAAAAAGAAAACAGGCAAAAAGCATGGTGAACAAAATGCAAAAACAGAAACATAAAACAGAAGAAAAAAAGAACAACCCTTGCAAACCCTTGAACATGAATGGAAGCGATTGCTTATACTCAAACACCACCGTGATCCCCACCCTGTAATTTCCACCCTGTTCAACCTTATCATTTGGCTGAAGAGACGTAACATTAAAGGATGGGAAAAACACTGAATAATCCAAACATAAAATACATGGAGCCCAGTGGTCACTCAAGATTCAAAATAATGTCTGGATGTTTGTTCCATTGGTTCTGCTTACACCAAGTCTCCTTTGGGGCTTCCTGGATACCTGGGTTTATCTAGCTGTTAATAAAAACAGTGGTGTTAAAAAATGCCTGAAAGGAGGGAGAGGAGGAAGCTGAGAAAGGAAAAGAAGAACCAGTGATATTCACCGGCTGTTACTCTGAGTCTGTTATTTGAGCCAGGTCCTGGAATGCCAGTCTTTCCCACGGCCTATGAGGTGAGGTCCCACACGTTCAGCATGGATTCCAAGGCCTTTCAGACTGGGTGCATCTGAGCCCCTGCCTTCACACCTTCGCCCAGGCTGGTGCCCCTGCCAGGATGCCTTTTCCTCTCCCTCCACACTTTAGACCAAATCCACTCCCAAGTGAAGCATTCTCTCAAGGTTGCTTGAGGTTCCAGACACAATCCCTATATGAGGAATGCACCACATGGCTGTTTTTAAAGTTTGTTGAGTTCTGCAAAAATATGTGTAATGAGAACAAAGAAAACTGTGCTCATGATAATTCCAGAAGGCACGAGGGGTAAGTGTGTTGTGCATTGGCCTGATGGGGCTGCTCCAGGCCAAGGAAGGAAGCAGCCATGATGGTGACTAGATGCCTTTTTTTCCCTAGAGGGTCTTGCCCTGTGAACAGGCCTCCTGCCAGAGCTGTCTTATCCATTGCACAGAGTTCCAGTGCCTATGGTCTAATCTCCTTACTGGGTGTACATAACGATCTGAAGGCTTAAAAGAGATTATTGTCTCCAGAATACAAAGAGAAAAACACAAAAATTAACATATATATGTCTTTCATTATTAAATCTAGTATTCAAAGATATTTTATTCTATGTAAAAACAATTGGTAGGTTAAATTTTCTTCCTTTTTAAGAACACGTGGCTGAATGACTCCTGAGAAATCAGAGCCAATCAAAATTGAATGAGTAACTTAAGAGTCAATTTCAAAAGCAAATTATAAAAATGCTTTTCATTTCTTGCAGCAAAAGTTACATTTAATGTGGGATGTGGGTGCGTGTTGATTTGTTCGGTATGCGTGTGGGTAGAAGAAAGTCATAAAGACCGGGACCTGTGTTCAGCTGGAGGGGACAGGGACAGCTGGTAGAACATGACGTGTTGCAGGGGGACACGGCTGAGGGCTGGTCATGGTTGAGGTGGTCCCTCTTCTGCTCCCCATCTCTTAAGAAATCATTAATAAAACTACAGACCTAGGAAAATGTTGATTTCCACTGGATTCCTTGTAGCTACGGCAAGAGAATAATACTTAGAGTCCAGGTTGGCTTCTGAGGGGAAATGAGGAGACTGCACGATTCAGGAGCAGGGACAGAGAAACAAAAGCTGGGCCAGAGGAGGGATGAGGGGAGGAGAGAAGCAAAAGAGTGGCCAGAGCAGGGGTGAGGGGCCATGTTGAACGTGTAGTGCCAGGAACTGGAGTTTAGATTAAATTCTGCCTAAGTCTTTGAGGGGCAAGGGTGCCCCAAGTGAGAGATGTTACCTGCATTTGATAACGTATGCTTTTCTAAAAATGCACAACCTGTTAAGGTTTTCTGGAGTTAAGGATGGGTGAAAATAGAAGTGATCAGAGTTCTTCATAAGGGCTTCCTTCAGAGATAAACATTCGTTAGGAACCAAGGGGGAAGGGCTAGTTAAGTGCTGCCCAGAAGACCTTGATCCTCCCTGGGTTTCCTCGAAAGTCTGCTGCCTACCAGGTGGGGGTGAGAAGGTAGTCTCTGTGCTTCTAGTTATAATGGACCAATATTAAAACAAAAGAAACAAAACAGAAACCTGGGTGGGACAGGAAACCATAGGAAGTGCACATTTCTCCCTGCACAAAGCTGATGGGTGGGAAGCTGTAAGCAGAGAGCAGACTAAAGTCCATTATTTTGAGCTCATTTCCACTTTAAACAAAAAAGTAGTTAACCTATTTTAGCTTACTTTTTTATTACAAAGTTAGCCTCCAATTTGGAAGTCACTCTAACCCATCCACATTAAAGGGTCACCATGAAGTCTCCACGGATAGTGGCCCCAGGATGGGTCCTTCTATTTGCTTCAGATCTTATTCCTGCTACACTGCAGGTGTGCCCACCTCCAGAGCCCTGCACCTGCCCTGTGGACTCCAAGTTGCACATATTAACTCCTCTGACTCCACCTGCTCATCTCTCATCTTTCTCTCTCTTACACACACACACACACACACACACACACACACACACACACACCAGGATTCCACATATTTCTGGCTTTTTCTGTAGGGGCTCATATCCAGGCATGAGGCTCACCAGGGTACGAGCCAGTAAATACACCCACACAGCCAGGTCCAGGTCCCCACCTTGGATAAGTGAGCCTTGGACTCTGACACATTCAGTGACAGTGACCATTATACCTCAGTTAATGGAAACTCTGACAACACATCAACTACCCTGGAAAACCGGCCTTGCCACTATTTTTAAACAGACCACTCATCTAAAGTCTAAACCAGTGCTTCCCATTGCCAGGTGGACAGTTTCAACAGGATGTCTCACTGGCATCCAATCTAAATATTGATAAAATATTAATAACAATAAGGGTCATAGCAAATACTGCTATATATCACTTACTCTATACTATTAACTATTGCTAACCATATAAGTACAAACTTGCTGAGCTGATGTTCAAGCCTCTTTACAGTAAGAGGGTAAAAAAACATTTAATTTACCCAATCAATATTTCTTGAGCGCCTGCTACGTCAGGCCGGGTTTGGTCTAGTGAACAAAACAGACATGATTCTTATCTTAATGGAGCATAGAGTCTGGTGAGGGAGAAGCCATTAAACACACACACACACACACACACACACACACACACACACAGAGCATAGAGTTACAAATGGTCTTTGTGCTGAGAATAATAAGAGCAAGTGCTCCAAGCACAGACAATGAGTTTGGATGCTGGTCCTGTGGCATCCAAGAGTCAGGGGTTCTTATACTATTATAACTTTTACCTGGCACTCAGTGCCCCACGTTCTGACTACAAGCTAATTTTCCAGCTTTATGTTAGTGGTGGTCTTCTAGAGGGGAGGAGCAGAAAGCCAGAAAGCCACCCAGGCTAGTGTAGGGGGAGGAGTGGTGCTTTTAAGAATGTAAAGGCAATGGGGCGAACTGTTGAGTGTCCGACCCTTGGGCCCTGTGTTGGGCTCCACGCTCAGCGTGGAATCTGCTTGAGATTCACTTACTCCCTCTGCCCACCCCCCGCCCTTGAGCTCTCTAAAATAAATAAAATCTTTTTAAAAAAAATGTAAAGGCAATAAGGGAAACATGAATTTCATGTGGATCTAAACAGGAGATAAAGTAGGATTTGGCCTTGTGCAAACTGGAGTGACAGCCAAGGTAACTAAGAGTCCTTAGCGTTGGGAGACAATTCTCCATGGTGTTTCTACAAGTCTTATACCAGACTATCTTTTCTGGGACGTTTGCCTTAGCAAACAGCCTAGGAAACTACAGATCGTATCCCTCTCCAGATCACAGGGCACATTTGTTTTCTGATTAGCATAGTAAAGACAGGGAACATCCCCAGCCCAAAGATCTGTTTGCATTCTAGGGTAATAAATATAATGGCACTGTTTCTGGAAAGGAGGATGGACAGGTCCCCCCATAAAACTGGAGGTTTCCTAAGTTCAGTGTTGCTCACCTATGAAACAGAACCCTGTGTGCACATGGGCCCATGTCCATCCACATCTACCCGTGGGACACAGAGGGGAGGGGAGAACTGATGGGAACATGAAGCTCATACTGCTTGTACCATGCGTAATAAACTATCTAGATGCATTTGGTCTCGTTGGTCTGGTGCATCAATCAATTATCTTCCCACTCTAAGCTGCTACTTAGGGACTGCTTGATCACTGGACCTGCAGGAGCAGGGGTTTGGTCATCGTCACTCTTGTTTCTGCTGCTAAAATAACTCAACTATTTCCACAGGTTCTCCATGTCTATCTTTCTCACTCTGATGCTATGTATCTTTTTCTCCACCTTCCATCCTGGTTTCTGCCTTACGTTGGTTCCCTCATGGCCTCTTCCGTGCGGGCTCTAGCTTTTACTGCTCTCTATTCATCTCTACTTCCAGATGGGAGAAATGACCTATTGAGCTAACCTGTCTCAGACTGGACAGAGATTTCCAAGCCAGGTCAGTCCGTAGGCCTGTCAATACGCACACTGGCTTCCTCTGAGTCTGGTCTAGGTTATTCACCTGCTGTCTCTCAGCCTCACACGGGCCGCCTACACTTGGCTCTGTATCGCCCGGGGCTGGAAGTCTGCAAATGCCAAAATCAGTTGGGTTCCTATCCACTTTGAGAGGGATGGGAGGCAGAAGAGGGAGAGTATCAGGTGGAACAAAGACAAAATCTTCCTGCATTTCGCTCTACAGTGTGGCAGCTGCTGGAGTAGCAGCAAAAGTCAGGTGATTTAGAAATCTAACCTCAGCAGATAGCATGGTACTCTACAGACGTAACGTTTTACACAGAGATTCAAGATGGGCGTCACATCTGTCGTGGGTTCACGATGCACCCACTGAGTAGCCCTGACTTAATCAGACGGGACACTCCTTTGCATGTCCAGCAGAACACCATGACATTGTGGTCGGCTCACAGGGGGCAGTGTGGCTTACAAGACACACATTTCAAGGCTGCCGGTGCCGGCTTATCTCGGGCCAGGGCTGAGATCCAGTGTAGGGTTATAACCATCCCATGGCAGGGGCTCAAAATTGCTCCTACTTATTCTGGAAGGATGGGTAACTTGTACAGACTGCAAGGGTGAGACGTGATGCTTCAAATGATCATGTCTGGTTGGGATTTTAGGTAACTTTGGTTCCCATCCTCATTTTGGAAAATTTGGATGTTGGCACCAGATTTTCTTTCCAGCCATTTTGGGCTCGTTTTTCAGCTTTTCTCTGTGGTTTCATACTCACACGTATCTTTTTGCCCTAGTACAGCCTTTTGTCAACAGTATTTCCTTTTACTTCTCCTGGGCCGTCCCTCTGTCCCTTGCGGTTTTCTCTCCTTGTCATTTAAGCTTTCTCAGTTATGCACAGAAATCCAACAGAAGCCTTCTGCGTGGGGGATTCCCTCACTCCCAGGCAGTTCTGAAAGCAGCAGGTGCCTCTGCAAAGGCTTCTGTCAGACCCTAGACCTGTACCCAGCAGCTGCTAATCGTGGGCTCTCGCTCTTAAAGGCAGTAAAATGGACTTAAGTAAAAAACAAGTGTGGTGGAGTTAACTCATCTTGAACTCAAACCACTTTTGCCTTGAAACTTCCCCCAAAACACTAAGCTTCCTCCTCTTACCATGGGAAGAGAGGAAGACTGTATTGCTGGTATAGAATTCTGCTTACATTGGAGGTGGTGAGGTGTGGATTTCCCCAATCAGCAGATAAATGCAAACTCTGTCTCTATGGGTGGGGCAAGGGGTACCAAAGCAGCAAGTGAAAACACAAATCTCCCTGGCTGAGAAAAGGCCACTGGAAGGGGAACTGCCACACCTGATAAGAAAAGAATCTACTTCCTTTTTTGTCCAGGAAGGCATTAAGGCTGTTATCATACGAGTAATGTCCACCTATCAAAGAATACAGACTAGATTCTCTACACTATCAACACAGATGTAGCTCTAAAACAGTCATGTAAGTGTTCAAAAGACCTACAAATCTGTTTCATATTGCTTATGGATTGAGTCATTTATATAGTAAAAGTGAAAAAAAATGCAAGGGATCAATGCTTGCCAACTACAGGATAGTTGTTACCTCTGCAGATGAAAGGCGTAGGAAAGAATGCGTGTGTAGCTCTAGGTGTATCTGTAATGTTTTATTTCTTTAATAAAAAAAGAGACCTAAAGCTTGTGCAATAAACTGTTTACCTCTGCAAGATCTAGGTAGTGTGTATTTCGTATATACCATATTATTTTCTGTGTTTCTGTTTGTGGTATAAATAATTAAAACCTGAGAAATGGGGACAAACAGCGGGATTCCCCAAGTTACGCTCTCCCCTTTAAGTCTTGGAAAGTGAGGTCGGTAGAGAAACGTATTAGAGAACAAAGTAAAAAATAGATCCACAACTGTTTCAAAAATTATTTAGGAGTGGGGCGCCTGGGTGGCACAGCGGTTAAGCGTCTGCCTTCGGCTCAGGGCGTGATCCCGGAGTTCTGGGATCGAGTCCCACGTCAGGCTCTTCCACTATGAGCCTGCTTCTTCCTCTCCCACGCCCCCTGCTTGTGTTCCCTCTCTCGCTGGCTGTCTCTATCTCTGTCGAATAAATAAATAAAATCTTTAAAAAAAATTATTTAGGAGTAACATCACCCATCCTCTAGACAGAATTCCCAGAGTGATCTTTCTAAAGCACAAATCTGATCAAGGCCCATGCTCAGAGTCCTCAAGGGCTCTCCATTACCTTCATAACATATTGGAAGTGCTTCACCACAGCCTAGAGGACCCACCCTGATCTGGACTCAATGCCACCATACTCACTCCTTTGAACTCAACACCCAACTCAGAATATACCTCTTAGGAGCTCCAGGAGCACCACTCTCTGACCGCTAGGCCTTTGAGCATGCTGCACCCTGTCTGCCGGGCCCTCCCTGACCCCTGCCCTTGGCTCCCTCCTACTCAAACTTCAGATCTGAGATTAGACCCCCTTCTGGGGGAGCTATCCCTGTCCCTGAGTTAGGGATCCTCTCTCTGTGACCCCCATATCATAACTCTTATTACAATGGATAAGCTGAACATCAGCCAACCACCCTGTTGTTCCTTTCCGCACCAGACAGGGAGCTCCCTGTCAGCCGGGACTATTTTGCTGTCCTCTGGATGCCTAGCACGTGGTGTAATGCCTGGCGCCCAGAACCTTCAGTAAATATTTGTTCATGAGTGGGAGAGTGGATAGTCAGTGGGTAAATGAATGGATCTAGAAATGGGACTAATCAACTCTCCTAGTCATTTCTAGTCCCATGTCAAGGGGCCCAAAATTGGTTTATTTTCTGAGAAACATAAAAAACTTAGTGAAAAATTTCAACCAGCTTTTGATTTCTTAAAATCATCACTTTTTAGTTAATTAGTCAAATCTAACAGGCCAGATTCAAAACTATCACTGGATTATTCAAAGCAAGGATTATTCAAACCTGATAAAGATTCAGGCAGAGAATACAGTAACATTTCATTTTATGAATTTATTATAATAGCTCCCAATGATTATTGATTCTTTAAAGTATAATAAGACATTAGGACCTATAGCATAGCAAAAGCTCAAAAGAGGTAATTTGCCTCTTTTGCCCACCATTGTGAGATGGCAATCTGGCCAAACATTCTCATTCCACTGACACGCTTCCCCTCTGCACTGTACACACAAGGTATCATCTAGCTGAGCGTCTGCAGACCTGGTCCCCTTGTTCAAGGTCTTTGTCTAAACGTCGAATTCCATGGCAATGCTTTAATACCATATGGCCCAACCCCCTTACTGCAGATCAGGAAACTGAGGCCCATGCCTTCAGTGAACAAGCAGGTAAAGAAGACCTACTCTCCATCAGTAGGTCCTGGGGAGACAAAGATGAATGGGAGACAGTCCCTGCCCTGTAGATGCTCATGGTTTAGCAAGGGAGGTTTAGTCCTACACACACACATACATACACACAATCACAATGACATATTAAAAGTGTTATCTTGAGTGTTTGTAGAATTCTGAGTTTGCTCATAATGGAAAAAGCTACTAACAGTATTTAAGAGAGAGGCTCAAGAAAAGCTTCTCATAGGGGATGAAATTTGAACTTGGTCATTTAAAGAAGAGTAGGAGTTTGCCTGGTGGGAGGCAAGAATGGGCATTCAGGGTAGAAGAAACGGTGTATGCAAAGGCATGTAGTGGGAAAGTGCTTGATCAAGCTAGTACAACTTGGGGGATGGCAGTCAGGAGTGGGACAGGAAGTCTAAAGAGATTACATGATTTGCCTAAAGGTCCCACAGTGCAATAGCTCCAGGGCCCACCTAACCAGGTTTCTTGACGCTCCTTCCAGTACTCTTTTCACTAGAACTCGATGCCTTTACTTCCAGTGAAATATAGCCATGTGAAAGTAGAATCACTTTTTATAAATGCCATCAGATGCTGGGGGCACAATGGGAACCTCAAGGAGAGGCCACTCAGAAGCAAAGAAAAGCAAACTAGTAGGTGGATTGACAGGTATGTACTTATTGCTATTTTGTTCATTGTTTTCTGGCTGTTTTATAGTTTTTCTCTGTTCCTTTCTTCTCTTGCTCTCTTTGCTTGTGGTCTGATGAGTTTCTTTAGTATTATGTTTAGTTAGATTCTTTTCCTACTATCTTTTGTGCATCTACTATAGAATTTTGCTTTGTGGTTACCCTGAGGCTTACAGAACAGCCCATATATATATATATATATATATATTCATAGTCTCTTTAAAGTTGATAGCAACTTAAGTTTGAATACATTCTAAAACTCTATTTTTATAGTCTCCATGTGATGTTTTGATGTCACATTTTACATTGTTTAATTTTGTGTATTCCTTAACTGATTATTGTAGTTATTGTTATTTTTACTACTTTTGTCTTTTAACCTTCATACTAGCTTTATAAGTGATTAATCCACTATAGTCCCTGTATATTTACCTTTACCAGTGAGATTTATGCTTTCATATGTTTTCTTGTTACTAATTAATGCTCTTTCTTTTTAGCTTAAAGAAGTCCTTCAACATTTCTTGAAAGGTCAGGTTAGTGGTGATGAATTCCTTTAGCTTTTGCTTGTCTGGAAAACTCAATCTCTCCTTCAATTCTGATAGATAATCTTGCTGGGCAGAGTATTCTTGATTGAAAATTTTTTCCTTTCAGCACTTTGAATATGTCATGCTACTCCCTTCTGGCCTGCAAAGTTTCTGCTAAGAAGTCAGCAGATAATCTTATGGGATTTCCCTTGTACATAACAAGTTGGTTTTCTCTTGCTGCTTTCAAGATTCTCTCTTTAACTTTTTACCTTTTAATGATAGTGTGTCTTGGTGTGGATCTTTTTGGACTTACCTTATTTGGAACTTTCTGTGCTTCCTGGACCTGGATGCGTATGTTTCCTTCCACAGGTTAGGAAGTTTTTAGCCATTATTTTTTTCAAATAAGTTTTCTGCCCTTTTCAGGGCGCCTGGGTGGCTCAGTCATTAAGTGTCTGCCTTCAGCTCAGGTCATGATCCCAGGGTCCTGGGATTGAGCCCTGCGTCAGGCTCCCTGCTCAGCGGGAAGCGTGCTTCTCCCTCTCCCACTCCCCCTGCTGGTGTTCCCTCTCTCACTATCTCTCTCTCTGTCCAATAAATAAATGAAATCTTTAAAAAAAAAAAAGTTTTCTGCCCTTTTCTCTCTCTTCTCCTCTGGGATCCCTATAATGTGAATATTATTATGCTTGATGGTGTCCCCTGGGTCCCTTAAGCTATCTTCACTTTTTTAAAATTCTTTTTTCTTTTGTGGGTTCTGTCTGGGTAAGTTCTACTGCCCTGTCGTCTGGATCACTGATCTGGAAGGTGGATTATAATAACTACAACAACAACCAGAACCAAAAGATTATTTATCAAAGCACCAAATAGCACATCATATAGCCATTTTTTTTTTAATTTAGAAAATAAAGTATACCAGGGCAAAGGAAAATCAAAATAAAAGTAATAATAATTGCAAAAAAGTGTTCCTAGTACTTTACACTTCTAAAATCGTTTATATATTATTTCATCACAAGAATAAGATAATTATATAGAATGAAAAAAATTAACAAGTAGTCCATAACGAAAAAGAACTAGACATTATTTTTTTAAAGATTTACTTTTTTTAGCGAGCAAGAGAGAGCACGAGTTGGGGGGGGAGAATCTCAAGCAGACTCTACGCCAAGTGTGGAGCCCACTGCAGGGCTTGATCTCATGATCCTGAGATCATGACGTGAGCTGAAATCAAGAGTCAGATGCTTAACTGACTGCACCGCCCAGGCGCCCCAAGATATATTATTTATAACTATTCATTTGAGGTTATCACTGAGTCAAAATACAAAACAGATGCCTTCATGCAGAGGGATTTGGTGCCAATTCCACATTAATCAGAAGGTTAGAAAGACAGAAAACAGAAGTATATTTATGTTATTTATTAAGGTAGATAATCTTTTCCTTTCAAGTGGTGGGGTCTTTGAAGTTGTGCAAGAGAGCACAGGAACAGGCATGGAGAAATGAGTACAGCACACTTCCATGTTTTTAGTTTTTACAATTGTTCTTTTTCTTTAAGTGGCCATCAACTTAATATAGGCTGCTATGTGCAGAAGATGTTACATACAAACCTAATGGTAACCAAATATAAAAAACCAGTAATAGATATGCAAAGAATAAAGAGAAAGGTATATTATTAAGAAAAGCCAACAAACCATGAAACAGAGCAAGAAAATAAAGGACCAGAGAAAATCTACAGAAACAACAACAAACAAGTAACAAAATGGCAATAAATACATACCTATCAATAATGACTTTGAAAGTAAATGGACTAAACACTCCAATCAGAAGACATAAGGTGACAGAGTGGATTAAAAAAAGGCAAAAAAACAAAAAACAAGATCTATCTATATGCTGCCTACAAAAGACTCAATTTAGACCTAAAGTCACCTGCAGGTTGAAAGTGAGGGGATAGAGAAACATTTATCATGCAAATAGCTGTCAAAAGAAAGCTAGGGTAGCAATACTTATATAGGACAAAATCGACTTTAAAACAAAGACTGTAACAAGAGACAAAGAAGGACACTATATAATAATAAAGGGGACAATCCATAAATACTTATGCACCTAATATGGGAGCACCCAATACATAAAACAATTAATAACAAACATAAAGGAAATAACTGATAGTAGTACAGTAATAGCAAGGGACTTTAACACCCCACTTACACTGATGGACAGATCATCCAAACAGAAAATCAACAAGGAAACAGTGACTTTGAATGACTGGATCAGACGGATTTAACAGATATATTCAGAACATTCCATCTTAAAAGAGCAGAAAACACATTCTTTTCAAGTACACATAAAACATTCTCCAGAAGAGATCACATATTAGACCACAAAACAAGTCTTAACAAATTCAAAAAAATCAGTCATACCATGTATGTTTTCTGACCACAATGCTATGAAACTAGAAATCAACCACAAGAAAAAAATCTGAAAAAACCACAAATACATGGAGGTTAAATAATATGTTACTAAACAATGAATGGACCAACCAAGATATCAAAGAAGAAATAAAAAATTACATGGAAACAAATGAAAATGAAAACACAATGGTCCAAAATGTCTGGGATGTAGCAAAAGTGATCCTAAGAGGGAAGTTGACAGCAATACAGGCCTACCTCAAGAAGCAAGAAAAGTCTCAAGCAACATAACCTTACACCTAAAAGAGCTAGAAAAAGAACAACAAACAAAACCTAAAACCAGCAAAAGGAAGACAATAATAAAGACTAGAGGGGAAATAAATGATATAGAAACTGAAGGGGGGAACAAAACAGAACAGATCAATGAAACCAGGAGCTAGTTCTTTGTAAAGATCAGCAAAACAGATAAACCTCTCGCCAGACTCATAAAAAAAGAAAGAGATGGGGGCGCCTGGGTGGCTCAGTTGTTAAGTGTCTGCCTTCGGCTCAGGGCGTGAACCTGGGGTCCTGGGATCAAGCCCCGCATTGGGCTCCTCCGCTATGAGCCTGCTTCTTCCTCTCCCACTCCCCCTGCTTGTGTTCCCTCTCTTGCTGGCTGTCTGTTTCTGTCAAATAAATAAATAAAAATCTTTAAAAAAAAAAAAAAGAGAGAGAGATAAAGGCAAAGAGAGAGAGAGAGAGAGAGGACCCAAATAAATAAAATCACTGAGAAAGAGAAGAAATAACAACCAACACCACAGAAATACAATTATAGCAGATTATTATGAAGACCTATTTGGACCACCTAGAAGAAATGGATAAATTTCTAGAACCATATAATCTACTAAAACTAGAGCAGGAGGAATAAAAAATTTGAATAGATCAATTACCAGCAAGGAAATTGAATCAGTCATCAAAAAACTCTCAACAAACAGAAGTCCAGGACCAGATGGCTACACTACTGCCAAACATTTAAAAAAGAGTTAATATCTATTCTTCTCACGCTATTCCAAAAAAATAAAAGAGGAAGGAAAACTTCCAAATTTATTCTCTGAAGCCAGTAGTACCATAATACCAAAACCAGATAAAGACACCACAAAAAAAGGAGAACTATAGGCCAAAATTTCTCAAGAATATAGATGTAAAAATCCTCAACAACAACAAGCAAACCGAATCCAACAATACATTTAAAAAACCATATATTGCAATTAAGTAGAATTTATTCCTGGGATGCAAGTGTTGTTCAACATTCACAAAACAATTAACATGAAACATCACATCAATAAGAGAAAGGATAAAAACCATATAATCATTTCAACAGATGCAGAAAAAGCATTTGACAAAGTTCAACTCCATTCATGATAAAAACCCTCTGCAAAGTAGGTCTAGAAGGAACATACCTCAACATAAGAAAGGCCTTATATGAAAAACTCACAGCCAACATTATGCTCAATGGTAAAAAACTGAGAGCTTTTCCTTTAAGGTCAGGAACAAGTCAAGGATGTCCACTCTCATCACCTTTATTCAATGTAGTACTGGAAGTTCTAGCCACAGCAATTAGACAACATAAAGAAATAAAATTCATCCAAATTGGTGAGGAAGAAGTAAAACTCTCACTATTTGCAGATGACATGATACTATATATAGAAAACCCTAAAGACTCCCCCCCCCCAAAATTGCTAGAACTGGTAAATGAATTCAGTGAAGTGAAGGATGCAACATCAATTACAGAAAAGTGTTGCATTCCTATACACCAATGAAGCCGCAGAAAGTGAAATTAAGAAATTGCACCATTTACAGCTGCACCAAAAACACTAAAATATCTAGGAATAAACTTTGCCAAAGAGTGAAAGACAGGTACTCTGAAAACTATAAAACACTATTGAAAGAAATTTAAGACCATGCAAAGCAATAGACATTCCATTCTCATGGATTGGGAGGACAAATATTGTTAAAATGTCTATACTACCCAAAGAAATCTTCAGATTTAATGCAACCCCTATCAACTTACCAACAGCATTTTTCACAGAACTAGAACAAAAAATCCTAAAATTTTTATGGAACCATAGAAGACTTCGAATAGCCAAAGCAATCTTGAAAAAGAACAAAACTGAAGGTATCACAATTCCAGATTTCAAATCATATTACAAAGCAGTAGCAATTAAAACAGTATGGTACTGGCATAAATTAAAAATAGAGACAAAGAACAGAATAGAAAACCCAGAAATAAGCGCATAACTATATGGACAGTTCTCCAAAACAAACATACAAATGGCCAACAGACACAAGAAAAGATGCTCAACATCACTCATCATCAGGAAATGCAAATCAAAGCTACAAGAAAATATCACCTCACACCTGTCAGAATAGCCAAAATCAATAGCACAAGAAACAAGTGTTGGTGAGGATGTGGAGAAAAAAAAACCCTCTTGCACTGTTGGTGGGAATGCAAATTAGTGCAGCCACTGTGGAAAACAGTGTGGAGGTTCCTCAGAATATTAGAAATAGAACTACCCTACGATCAAGTAATCACATTTCTGGGTATTTACCCAAAAAAACACAAAAAGACTAATTCAAAGGGATACATGCACCCCTATGTTTACTGCAGCATTATTTATGATAGCCAAACTATGGAAGCAGCCCATGTGTCCATCAATAGATGAATGGATAAAGAAGATATTATATATATATATATACTGGAATATATATATATATACTGGAATATTATTAAGCCATAAAAAAAGAATGCAATCTTGCCATTTGCAACAACATGGATGGAGCTAGAGATTATGATCCTAAGTGAAATAAATCAGTCGGAGAAAGGCAAATACCATATGATCTCACTCATATGTGGAATTTAAGAAATAAAACAAATGAACTTAAGAAAAAGAGAGACACACACATCAAGAAACAGTCTCTCTCTCTTTTTAAAAAAGATTTTATTTCTTTATTTGACAGAGAGAGAGAGAGCACGAGCAGGGGGAGCAGGTGGCAGAGGGAGAGGGAAAAGCAGGCTCCTTGCTGAGCAGAGAGCCCAGGATCATGACCGGAGCCAAAGGCAGCCGCTTAACCGACTGAATCACCCAGGAGCCCCAAGAAATAGACTCTTAACTATAGGGAACAAATTGATTGTTACCAGAAAGGAGGTGGGTGGAGGGATCGACGAAATAAGTGTTTGGGATTAAAGAGTACACTTATCATAATGAAAATAATAATAATAGTAAAACAACAATAGAAATAAGTACAGCATACTTTTAGAACATTTTAGGTGCTGCAATAATTTTGCCAGAATAAGGCATATTTTCTGTCCAGAAAGAGTCACTATCACTCAAGCTGCTTAGTTTTGGAGAATAGAGAAAAAGATGTATATCAAAATAA